>NW_006159708.1:822376-838583 GCF_000334495.1 Tupaia belangeri chinensis | reverse complement strand
CTAATTATTCCATAGTCCTTCAAGATTGAGCTCAACTGTTACTTTCTTTTTTTTTTTTTTGGAGAGGTTTTCACTATAGGGCGCGTGCACTCGCCAGACAGAGACATAGAGACAGAAAGCGAGGAATCACCCCCCAGGGGGGATGGTCACGCCGCAATCCCTTCTCCTCCATTCTCCTCTCGGGATCTTGGGCACGCACGCACACGCACCCGGCGTGAGTCTTAAGCCACCGGGTCCGGGACGTGAACCGCGGTCAACTACGTGGGAGTCCAGCGACATAGCCATTACGCTAACTGCTGGTTCCCGACTGTTACTTTCTAAAAGAAGTCTTCTTAATCCCTTTTCTATGTATGTTACTATAGCACCCTGTTAGTATTGTATAATGTCTGAGGGTTATCTCTCTAAGAGACTATATGGGGAGAGGTATCCTTTCTCAACTGCTCACCTCAATATCTCCAATGCCTGTATGAAGCTTGGAATTGGTAATGCTAACTGATTATTTTAATTTTCTCATATTCATTCAAAGATGATAATCACCCTCAATTATTTTCCCCTTGATTTAAAAAAAATTGACTCAAACTACTTTCTTAATATAAATAGAATCTTCAGGACGATAGAGATTTGACTAAAGCCTCTGGGAATCCACTCAAATGCTGGAGAATTCTTTCTAACCATAAGCAATATTATATTTATAGTGCATTCATACTTGCCCAGTAATTTTCTCCATTGAAACCACATTGAGGTGTTCACGGTAGACCAGTCAGACTCAGGAGGCTGTTATATGTCTCCCACGATCTGAATCGTGTTCTAAAGCCTTACATTTTCTCATATATGGCAGTACTTACACTTCTGAAGAGCTGAAGCTATTTCAATGGGAGGAGATGCTGATTCACTGCTGGTGAAATGTCATTTCAATCCTGTGCTGTATTTTATGGGGAATATTTGTAGAAGTGACTTTTCAGCACAGAAGGTGAGAAGGGAAAAGGAAGTATCTGCGTGGTAGAAGACAGTTCATTACCAGACTATATTTAGTAGCTCACTCACTAACTGTACTGATGAAAGACACACATGGCAAAATATGCAGAACCCCAGGGAAAAAATTAAGGTGTCATGTGGCTGATAGTACTATTGATAGATGAGATACTGCCTAGTACTTCACACTTTCAGTTACCTATAGTTTCAGTTGTTGTTAATAGATCAGATTTATCTTTATTAAATAGCATAGTGCAATTTTCTGAAACTAGCAAGTGAAATATTTGGGGGCATGACTTTTGTCCTGAAAATCTCTCTAGAAATCTTTCTGAGCATTTCTAATTAACTCTATTGCACTAGCCAGAAATAAATCTTCATGTGGTGGTAAGATAGAGCAGGGTTCTCCTTGCTTCAGAGAGTTGGACTGTGATGGCAGGGCCTGCTCTCAGGAAAATCATGAAGTTAGCAGAGGTTGTCACTGGAGCTTCTTCCAATGCCAAGAGACATTAGTGACAGCCCCCTTCCTAATGTTTTGGTATGTTTGTACTCCTTCCACCTGAGATTAACAGAGATATTATCATATGGTTTCCAATTTTGTAGTGAAATCCTCCATCCTTTGTAAAGGGATTTTGGAACATCATGGGTCATTGATACAGGGTCTTTTTAGGGAGAGCAATGGCCCATCTTAACACTTGAGAAATCCAATGATATAAGTACATTTCTGCATATTAAGGAAAATCCAGAGGATAGTTCTTCACCTCTTACCTTCCTAATTTTCTCTTGCACCAGTCACTCAATTTGTAATTCTCTATTAAGATTATCCTCAAACTACAATGGTTCAACTTAAGATATTTCATTTTATGATGATGTGAAGATGGTATGTATTTTTTAGGTACTGTACTTCAAGTACTCATGTGATCATTCTGTTTTTCACTTTTAGTATATGTTTAATAAATTACATGAGATACTAAACACATTGTGTTAAAGTAGGCTTTGTGTTAGGTGATTTTGCCCAAGTATAGGCTAATGTAAGTGTTCTGAACACCTTTAAGATAGGTAAGTCTACAATATTCCATAGATTAAGTGGATTAAATGCATTTTTGACTTGGAATATTTTCAACTTATTGTAGGTTTATTGGCAGGCAAGAATTCTTCCACTGAACTAACCATGCACTGATAGCACACTCGTTGTATGTTTATTGGGATATAATCCCCTCAAAGGTGAGGAGCGTATGCACTTTGCCTATTCTACCTACCGGCACTCGATCAGCATTTCTTTCTTTCTTTTCTTTTAAGACAGATTTTTGCTACAGGCCGTGTGTGCTCACTGGACAGACAGAGATAGAGAGACAGAAAGTGAGAAATCACCCTCCAGGGCAATGGCCATACCACAATTCCTTGTTCTCCATTCTCCTATTGGGAGTTTGGGCATACATGTACACACACCGGTGTGAGTTTTAATCCACTGAGTCTAGGACTGTGGTTGACTATGTGGAAGTCCAGTGATGTAGCCCCTATGCCATCTTCTGGTCTCTCCATTATCATTTCCCTTCTAATTAAGAGTTAGTGCCAAGGAAACTTGTGAAAGGATAAAATCTTTTTCTGGATGCATTCACCAAAATTATTTTGGTTGTAGGTAATTGAAACTAGTAACTATAACTTAAAATGGGAATGAATTGATTTATGTAACAAGCAATTCCAAAGGATATAGATGAAGGCACAACTAGTGTTATCCATGTTTCAAACAATGGGCTCAGATTCCTGTCATGTTGTGTTCAGATCTGGGCTCTGCAACCATTATTCTCACACACAGCCTTCGATCTCAGAATGCAAGAGGCTATCTCCTCTCTTCCCAGTATCTGTGCCCAAAAAGAACTTGTATTGCAGGAGACAGTTTTGATTAGTTAGCCTGGATCACATATCTACTTCTGTGTTGGAAGAGTTAAGATTCTGATGACATTTCCACCCAAGTTACATGTGGTGGGGCAGTCCCCCTTGTAAGCAGCGGTGTAATGGTGATGTCTGTCACACTGCCCTCACCACATGTTGCAAAAGGCCAGCTCTGCTGGGGAGGAATTTCTACTTATCTGGATCTATATCCTGTTCATCATCACAAGGTGGTTCTTTTCTATCCAGCAGCCTAACTGTTGTTCCCAAGGACAGAACAAGAACAGATAGGTGTATGTTTCAGGGAACTAAATTTCAGTTAAATATAGAGAAGAACTTTTTTAAAAAATTATTTATTATTATTGTAATCTTGTTTACATTCATTGACTCACATATAACTTTATAGTGTATTAAATTTCTTTTTCCAGAAGGAATACCATGCATATCAGACAATACAAAGACATTAAAATCCTCATTCTCATCATCCAATAGCTTTTCTTTTTTTTCAGATTATTATTATTATTCCAATTATTTTTAAAACATTCAATCACTATCATTTTTCTTGTAAAAAGACCTTACCCAACATGAAATACTTCTCAGACCACTCCAGTTGAGAATACTATACACGTCATCATCAATAGGTAATAACCCGTATCAGTATCCCACTAATGTCATGCCTCTCTATTTGTTCTCTTGCTATCCTTCTCCATACTTTTCTCTTCTCCTGCCCCGTTCCACACTGTCTTGTCATTGCTAACTATTTTCACTGCTTTTATGTCCTCCAATAGTTCAATCTCTACCATAAAGTGCAGATAGTCAGTATATTAAGTGGATACATACAATATCTTTCCTTCATAGCCTGGCTTACTTCACTCAGCAATAGATCCTCCATATCTGACCACTTTCTATCAAATGCCAGGGTCTTGTTTTTTATGACTGAGTAGTATTAATATAGGGAAGAACTTTTGGGGGGGGGGGGGGAGGAGAGTTTTTTTTTTTTTTTTTTGCTATAGGGTGTGTGCGCTTGCCAGAAAGACAGAGAAAAACAGAGAGATAGAAAGCAAGAAATCACTCCCCCAGGGGGGATGGCCACGCCGCAATCCCTTCTCCTCCATTCTCCTCTCGGGATCCTGGGCATGCATGCACATGCACCTGGTGTCTGGGACTCGGACTGTGGTCAACTACATGGGAGTCCAGCGTCATAGCCATTATGCTAACTGCTGGTCCCGGGAAGAACTTTAAAAATTTTTTTAGACAAGTCAAAGGATATCTTGAAAATATTAGCATCTGTGTTACTTCTTAAAAATTATAAATGTGTCCTATTTCTAATTATAATGTTTTTATAGAATATTTTATTGCAATTTAATTTACATTAGAATGGTTGTGGTTGTACATATTTGTGGGGTATGGCCCAAGTGGTTTTTTCATAACATGTATAGAATGCATACTTACCAAATTAGGACAAAATTTTTCCCATCATCTCCAACAGTTATCATTTCTTTGCTATGCTAAGTAAAATACCTTAGGTAAATATCATATGGCCTCTCTTATTAACAGAAACCACAAGTTTGAAGTAGAAAGTGTAAATATAGATAGCAAAAGATGGAAAGGGGAGGAGGATGTGGGGATGGGGAGAATTTGGCTAATGGATACAAGAGTGTATAGAGGGATGGGTTACAGAATAGTATGGCACCTTAGAGAAAGTTGGTGGCAGTTCAAGACATATTCTCAAATAATTGGAAGCATAGACTTTGAATGTACAAACCACTGGTTTTTAAGCAAGGATCTGCTATTTGTATGTAGGATACATATTTTTTAATTACCAGAGGGCACTCTCCAGGTTGAGAGAGAGCAATCCCCAATGGGAGGGCATGGTTACACCACAATCCCTTTTTTTTTTCTCCCCTCTCACTCTATAGTGTCAGGATTTAGGGCATGCATGCACACACATGTGGTGTATTTTTCAAGTGACCAGGGACAGAATTTGAACTGTAGTCAACCATGTGGGATTTGGCTCCCTAAACCATTGCACTATAGGGTTGACCCCACATGGAGAATATTTTTAGAAATTTGTATAACAGACTGAAGTAGAAACAAATGCCCAGGACCTCCAACTCTGTAGACAAAAATGTTCCTCCCTGTACACGCCTATGTGTACAAATATACTTGCTTAATAGGTTTGAAGATTAAATCAGAGAAACATGTAGGTCCTGACATATTTTTTTCGTTATGTTTTTATTGTTCAAATTCTTATATTCTCAAGATGTTTTTATTTCATAAAAATTTTACATGCACATAAAAGACTAACCTATCTTTTGTTTTATACATTATATTTAAAAGTTTTTCTTTGAAATAGATTATCTAGTTATATGGCTTTCAGATTTATCATTTAACTAATTCTTCAGTAAAACATAATGTATAATGATCTAATCATGCATTTTCTGATTTACTCTAATTTTTTTTATAGATGCATTCTTATCTGACTGTGAATGTCATCGAAAAGTTACAGACTCCAATTACTTTCTGTGAATTAAAACAGAAAAATTTGATATAAAAACCTCGTAAGATTTGCGATCTTAGCCTATAGAGATTTAGAGCCTGGGTTCAAATCAAATGCTTTTTTCTACCTAGGTGATTTAGGAAGGCTAATCACTTTTTTTATGCCTTAGTTTCCAACTCCGTAAAATATTGACAGGAGAAGTACCTGCCTTTTAGGATTCTGGTGACTTCCAGAGACGATGCAGATGAAATCCATAACACAGCACAAATCACACAGGAACAACTGGCAAGCTCCTATTTTAATGTGTTTCCAATTATACTGCTAGTGTAATGAAATAATGATAATTATATTACCTTCTGCTTAATAATTTCCAGAGATGTGAACAAAGCTATGCGCTGGGAGAATAGCACATTAATTCTACTAGTTATCACAGACAGCAGTCTCGGCTGTTCATGGGCATTATTTTTTAATGTTTTGTTTGTTTGTTTTTTGATCCTCATCACTTGCTTTGTGCAAACTGTGTTTTGAGGAGAGTTGAAGTATTAACTCCCGCATATCCAATATGTGCAACAGTTTGTGTTAAAAGTCTTGGTATGAAGGTTAGCATCATGACTGAAACTAAAATAGAGAAACATTTAAGAACATAACTGTGAGAAGAAATGACTCACGTTGTAGGTGCGTATGGGATGAATTCTTCACTTGTGGGAGTGATTCAGAAGGGCAAATACTCATCCAACATGTAAAGCGTGTGACATCCTTCAAAAAGAGATAGACCAAGTGATCAAGTAGTGCTAAAAACTTGTGTGTGGCTAGATGTAACGAGATTCTAGAAAATGAAAATTGGAAGCAAGGACTAATCCACGGCAGTGTTGAAAAAATAAATGAAAAATTCAAAGAAAAGCACTGGCTCTGTAGCATAGCAGTATTATGCTGCTCAAGAGAAGCTGGATCCCACATGGTGACCTGAGTTCAAATTCTCTGCCTGGTCATCCTGAAACACACTGGACACTTCTGTGCATGGCTAAGATCCAAAGGACTGGAGGGCTGAAGGAGATGCTGTGGAAAGTGTTCATTTCTCTCTTTCTCACTTGTGCTCTTTCTGTGTGTGTGTGCGTGTGTGTGTGTGCATTCTATAATGAATAAAGGCAAAAAAATTTAAAGAAAAATAAGTTACAAAATAATGTTTAAAAATGTTGTTTGTTCTTAAAACAAACAGAAAACAGAATCTGGGTAGGTATAAAGGGGTTGCCTACGCCTACATAGCTGCCTGGTCCTGAAGGTATGCAAGAGCTACTAATGAGAAGTTGGTTTTTGTGCAAAAGCACCTAATTAGGTTAAGATACTCTTTCTTCTGTTTTGAACTACCTTAAACCAACAGGAGTTAATTAGCATATCCATCCAAGGTACCCAGGAGTTCTCTCCAAAACTGCCTCAACAGATTTTTAATATAAATGAAACTGGTCAATTATGAGGAAAAAAAAAAGGTGGCAACAGATTATGTATCACCAGGAGGAGGAATGGACTGGCTTTAGTGCTAATTTATACTTTGAAGAATGTATCTGGAAATTATAAACACAAACTCTTCTTTGTTTGAAGTTACCAACCTATAGAGTTAATTAAGACAACATTTCAGAATCTAACCTGTCTTGAAGGAGAGAAGCTTCTGAATGATTGGAACTGTCTTATTTAGGTAGTATCCTTGGGGATTATTTCTATATAATTGAAAATGACATGGAAGATATAATTTTTGAAATTAATTTAAAGCTTAAATTAACCTTACAGACTTCAAACTTTCTAGATTGATCATAGGATATGAAAAAATTATTTTATGCTAGAGTTAATTTCCATGACCCTTTCCCACAAAATAATAAGTATAATGCAACATATTTTTATACCCCTTAACATCCCTCTTTCCAGTTGTTAAAACTATTTTTTTGTGTGTGTTATGAAATAAATAAAACAGCTTTTTTTTCAAGTCCTAGGATTTCCTTGCAAGTCTTCCATGCA
Source organism: Tupaia belangeri chinensis (assembly GCF_000334495.1). Lineage (NCBI taxonomy): Eukaryota > Metazoa > Chordata > Mammalia > Scandentia > Tupaiidae > Tupaia > Tupaia belangeri. Next base: position 831,217 of record NW_006159708.1, on the reverse strand, counting down.
TCAAATGTATAACAATTTAACATCCTTCCTTCATTTTAACTGATTAAGAGTCTTTTCAGAAGCAAGTATTAAAGCACATAAAGCACACTCAATGAATAACTCAACATGATGGAGAAAGGCAAATTGGTCACTGTAAAACATCTCAATTCTCTTTATTTCCCTTTTTAAAAGGAGCTATAGATTAAAACAGTGAAAAAAAAAGTAGATTATTTTATAATGTAGATATAAAACCAGACCAATCAGTCAACAAGTTAATGGGTAATGCTGTATTGACATATTGTAATAAAAATTCAATAATTAATCACTAATCTGAAAATTACAAGTCATCATTATTTTAAGATAAGTATTGAAATGAATAAAAACTAAATTATTCCAAAAAGTTATGTAATTATGATCTATCTTATAGAAGTAATATAATAGCTGAATGTGAATATATAGCTTGAAATTTTCTGAATCATATTATTTTGCTGCTAATTCAGGACTGTGGACCTACTGAGTGTCCCTGTTTCTTATCCATGTAAGTTCTTCCCTGGGAGTTGCCAGGGTGGCTCGCTTTTCCTGGGAAACAAATTGAATTTGTCAGCTCAGGCATGGCCTCTGCCACTTCTCCTAGTCATCTTTGGCATCTCTGGGTCACCTGCTGCTCAGGTGCCTGTTGTTAATTAAGCTGCCTGGATGAGCCCATGGAAGAACCACTTCTCCCTGGATACCCCTGTCTCCCCTGGACCATGGTAGCATCCACTAGGCACCGCTGCTCCTCCTGCTTGGTGCTGCTGTGCCCCATTGGTATTGTATTGCTGTGCTGTGTTCCCAGAATCCTATACTTTGTCCCATGCAGAAATGGAGAGCATGTTTCATGTTGGTACAGATGTCATCTGAATTTGTTTCCCATGTCTAGCAAAGTTTTAATGGAAACAACTCTGTCCACTTACTCCCAGGTGGCTCTTCCATACCCAGCCCTCTTCTAGTTCCTTGTGAATTCTCAGTGAAATCACTGAATTCTAATTTCTTCCCCATAGATCTGTCTTCCTTTCCTCCCTTCCTCTTTCTTTTTAATTGCCAGAGGGCATGTGCACTTGCCAGAGAGAGAAGAGGCACTCCCTTAATGGGGCCTGGTATGCTACAATCCTTTTTGCTCCATTGCTCCCTCCTGTTCATATTTCAGGCATGTATGCACATAAACCTGGAATGTTTTTTGAGCTGTGGGGCTGGTATTCAAACTGTGGTTGACCTTGTGGGATCCAGTTCCCAATACATAGCACTGAATAGCTGGGCCATGGGGCCAGCTCATCATTTCTAATGATATTTCTTTTGACGAGTGTTTGATTCAGTGTGAATAGTAGACAATTCACGGTTGATTTATTCTTTTTGTACCAAAGACACACAGAAGGGACTGTCAATTTTGGGGGTCCTGAGTTTGCAAAATACAATTGATTTTCAGATCAGGTTCTCTTACTTATGAGAAGTCTGAAAATTAATTAACAAAAATATTACTTTACATTCATTATGCATTACATATAATATAGCCAACATTAATTCTGAATCAACAAAGTTCAGGTGAATGAGATTTACATTGTTGTTATTCATTTGGAAAATTAATAACCTGCCCCAATATTTGTCTCAAGGGTTCAATTAGCATATGTGGAAGTCCCTTACTGTTGGAGTGCCTGGTCCTTTTTCTATAGATCTGTGTTTTATGGCTATTCAGAGACCATGAAGCAAAGCAGAAGAGAGTCCAAGATCTGGAGCAGATAGATACCTGTGCTTGAATCCTGCTTCTCTATTTAATGTCTTTGTGGCTTTGAACAACTAACCTAACTTCTCCCAGTGTTCAAAGTATAAATGAGAATAACAATAATAGTACCTACTTCATAGGGTTCTTAAAGCTTGTGAAGGGCTTCTAATAGTACCTGGTTTATAGCAATCCCTCAATAATTGTTAGCGATTGTTGTGAACATATACTTGCCTGTTTATTTTACTTCAGAGGGACTTTCCTATTTGAGAGTACAATTTTAGGAAATACTGAAATGGTTTTGATCTGTGGTTTTCAAATATTAGCCTACATTGAAATCATGGCTTATTACAACCAGATTGTAGGACTTCACCTTCAGAGTTTCTGATTCAGTTGGTCTTGGGTAGGGTGGAGCGAACATTCATGAGAATTTGCATTTCTTTCTTTTTTTTCCTTTCTTTCTTTCTTTTTTTCTTTCTTTCTTTCTTTCTTTCTTTCTTTCTTTCTTTCTTTCTTTCTTTCTTTCTTTCTTTCTTTCTTTCTTTCTTTTTCTTTCTTCTTCTACTTTAAAAAAAAATTGCCATAGAGCACATAAACGAGAGAGAGAGTGAGAGAGAGAGAGAGAGAGAGAGAACTCCCCAATAAGTCTGGTCAAGACAAAATACCTTCCTCATTTCTCCCTCCTGTGGGTATTTGAAGCACACATCCACACACATTTGGTGTGTTTTTCAAGTCCCCTGGTCTGGGATTTGAGCTGGGCATTTGACCATATGAGATCCAGTTCCTTAACCACCAAGCCATGGAGCTGACCCAAGAGAACCTGCATTTCTAACAAGTTCCTGGCTAATGCTGATGTTGATGGTCAGGCTGACACTTGTAAGTAAGGTTCTTGGCCAGAGTTGAAAATACACAAGAGTGGAGAGAGGCTAGAGGTAGAAAAGTTGTTAATGGGTTGACTGTGTTGGAATTCAGAGCAGGCCTCTATGGCATATGGAGGAACAGGGGGTGGATTTAAAGAGAACAGTCCCATGAGCTGCAAGGAAGGAGCACACAGCTCAGTGGGCACTTCAGACTTTGGGGGCAGGATGTGGGATTCTAATAGCTACCAAATGGAGCAAGCAGCTGAGCAAGCAGGTTGGATGCATCAGTGCCTGAAATTGAGCACAGCCAGGGAGGACAAAGGCTGACAAGTAACATATTTCTTTTTGGTTATGTTTTTTTTTCTTACATCTTTTTCCCTTGAAAACAGGGTACATCTTTCAATTAAATGGGGTAGTTTTCACCTCCTCAAAAAGTGTTAACACATTTATAATGAATTTTTAATATTATTCTTACCATAGAAACAAAGAAATAAAAAATCTGAAGAAAAGTTCTTAGGACAAATTTAATATTTTAGACTTGATTTCATTTAGTGAATGTCTTCTTGAGTCCCCTTTATTTTCCTCCCTCTCTTTAATTTGATTACCATATCTTTGTGCCTTGGAGAATAATGCTACCTTTCTTAATAAATTTCCTTTATTTTAGGGTAGAAATAGCTTCTAAATGACAAGGTCAAATTGTCTCTGGCATTCTTTATTTGATGCCATCTAAAGTCACAACAAGATAAGGAAAGTTTGTGTAATTCTGGAGCAATTTTTAAACACTAAAGCATGAAGCAGAAATATCACCATGTCTTTCCATATCAATATTAATGTTGCAAGGTTGGGAAAAAAAAAGAAAGGCTTGTTGAGATTTCTAAATTGAATAAATGTGGGAGGCAGAGAGGAAATATGTTTATGCCAGTCCAAGTGTCATTTATACAAATGATCTTACACACATGAGAAATGCTTTTAGATCAATAGATAGCATATTTACATAGGTATGCTTCTAAATCTACTGGCAATATATTTGATAAATATCTTTTAATATTGAGGAGCTTCAGATATCTGCTTTGGGTAGCACAAGGCCCCTCTGCTCATTTTTTCCTTTTTCCTTTTAATATTGGATTCTTCTAAAGTAACAGAAACAAACTTTCATACACCAAGGAAAACAAGAACTCATGACTTGGAGCTATTTACTTATTTATTTTTTTTAGTACACTATTTGCAGCAAAACTACTACTTGTACAAGTGTTAGGTAATAGTAGCATTTTTTGTAACCATGATAAACCATAGAATGACTTCTATCTGTCTACCTACCTATCTGTAACTTGTGCCAAATTTATGCCTCATTGCAGCTCTTCTTTCGTGTGGGTGGTAGTAGTAAGATGCTATGGGAAAAAATGAACTATAGCTATACATTTTAGAGTAGTAGTAAAAATAATATTGGTTTTTTTTGGAGGGGGTGGGAGGGATCACTATAATTAGGGATCTTTGAATTTGTTAAGATAAAGATTTTTCAATGATATTAAAATGACAGTTGTGTTGTTGGCATTATCAAACAATGCAGAGGTCACCAAACAGTGTCCCTTAGTGCCTCATTAACAGAGAAATTAGTTTGAAACTGAAAGATTCCTTGTAAGTAAATTAGAAACAACAGTATAAAGTAGACATTTCATAAGTCAAATCTGGACTGCTTTGCTGATGTTTCTGCTATGTGTTCCAAGATTTATGTGTAGGTTTGTTGCTGTTTCTTTCTTTCTTTTTTTTTAGAAAGATTTTTGATATAGGGCACGTGAGCTTGCCAGAGAGACAGAAAGAGACAGAAAGTGAGAAATGACCCCCCCATCCCCACCCACCCCCCACAAGGGGGATAGCCATGCGGAAATCCCTTCTCCTCCATTTTTCTCTCAGGATTTTGGGCGTGCATGTACTCACACCCAGCATGAATTTTAAGTTGCTGGGTCTGGGACTCAAACAGTAGTCAACTACATGTGAGTCCAGTGATGTAACCATCACACCATATGCTGGTCCCTGCTGCTGTTTCTAAACTGTGTCGTGCGATTTTGTAGTGGTGCTTCTCTAGTAGCATGGCATATTGGGATAACCCTCTCTGTCCTTGTTGTGCCACAGAAATGGGCAAAGTCAAGATGCAAGATCCTTATCTAGATTTGTCACTTTACCAGTTATGAAATGTGTTCAGCTGCAAGTAAAAGAGACAGATCTGACTGCAATAGCTTGAAAGGATTTTGTTTTTCTTTTTTTTTCTATCCATGTGTAACAAAAATTTTAAAGTTACTGATATAGGTTTAGTGTTTCCAGAGTGTTCTGGCCAAAGTCTCTGCAATTCATTTGGTTTTTCCCTCCTGGTCTAGAGATGGCTTCTGGAGCTTCATCTATCATATCTGCTTTCTAAGTTAAGAGGAAAGAAGGGAAGAGTGATAAAAAGGGCTTTTTTGAAAGCTCCACCAAGAGCTTTTGTATTTATTTTGCAGGACACTTTTATCTTCAAAAGAGATGAAAAAGAAAATGAAGGTTTCAGCTAGACATATAGTCCAGGGTTCTGCCCCATTGATTGACTCTCAAAGTGGTCTCCAAGTCCTTAAGCAAGCATGAGAGATTCTCTGTGCTATTCTGGCCTAACCTTTTCCCCAGCACATCACACCTCAGCCCCATCAAGTCAGACTCCTATGCCTTTGTTCATGTTACCCACTGTTGTACTTTGGATTGTTCCAGAGGCAAGCCCTAAAATGCAAGTAGTTTATTTGGGAGGCTCAGTAGGAGAATGGAGAAGCAGAACAGAGAAAGGAAAGTGTTAATAAAGGTGTGTTATCAGTCCAGCTGCTAATGAGGGTATTTGGAGCTTGACTGCTTTGATAACACATCTTGGGGTTATTGTGCCAAAAGTATGGAGGCCAAAGCACTGTCTATTGTAATCCATTGGTCACGGACAGTTCCCTGGCATTGTTAATGCTTTGGTCCTTTTGATCTGCCTTTCCTAGGCAGAATGGCCTTCCTTAACTTCAGAGAAAGCTTTAAAGTGAAAATATGTAGATTCTAGCAGTTGGAAGTCATAGAGCAGTAAGGTGGGTACCAGCATCTTCTCCCTCTACTCTGCTTGTAAATGCCCCTTTTCTTGTTTCTCTTGGCCTGAGGAACACCCATTGATGTTCATAACGCTATGAAAGGAGTTACTTCCTCGATCTGTGAATTTTCCACTGCTGCGTGACAAGTTATCATGAACTACCATGAAGTGAGTGGCGTAAAGCTACACCTACTTAATACTTCATAGTTCTGTAGGTGAGGGCTCTGGATGGGTTGAACTGAGTTCTGTCCTCAGGTAATCGAATGGCTGAAATCAAGGAGTTCAGACTAATGTGGCCAAAGGTGCTGGGAAAGAATCTGCTGCAAGCTTCTTCAGGTTGTTGATAGAACTTTTTGCAACATGGTTCCAGGACCGAAGTCTCCATTTTCCCTCTGGCTGTCAGTCAGGTGTGGAGGGGTTAGGGGAGGGTTGCCCTCAGCTTCTAGAGGCCATACACATTCCTTCTCACACAGCCCCCTCCATCTTCTATCCAACAAGACACATGGATCCTTCTCATGCTTTGAATATCCCTGGCTTCCTTTTTTGCCAGCAGCAGAGAAAGCTCTCTGCTTTTCAGGACTTATATGGTTAAATCTGGCCTATTTGGGTAATTTCTCCATTTCTGGGGCATCTGTGCCATATAATAAAACCTAGTTACGGGAGTCATATCTCATCATATTTACAAGCTTTAGGGAACAAGAGGTAAAGTTTTGGTTGGGACATATTTGGAATTCTACCTAACACTCTGGTAAAAGTTCTTTTTCTATAAAACCACCCCTTCCACCTTCCCTTCCTCACTTTGCCACCACACCGCAAGTATAGTTGATACTTCTGCCCTTAAGTTCCCATTGTACTGGGTTTTGGTTGTTTGTCTTTTGTTTGCCAGAGGGCTAGTGTGCTCACTGGGAAAGGGGAGACCAGAGAAAGAGAGAGAGAGAGAACCTCTCATAGGGCATGGCCATCCTGCAATCCCTTCTCCTCCATCTCACTACTTTATGGATTTGGGGCATGTGCACATGTGACTGGTACTTCTGCCCTTAAGTTCCCATTGTACTGGGTTTTGGTTGTTTGTCTTTTGTTTGCCAGAGGGCTAGTGTGCTCACTGGGAAAGGGGAGACCAGAGAAAGAGAGAGAGAGAGAACCTCTCATAGGGCATGGCCATCCTGCAATCCCTTCTCCTCCATCTCACTACTTTATGGATTTGGGGCATGCGCACATGTGACTGGTATATTTTTCAAGCCACTAAGTCTGGGACTCCATTGATGCAATCAGCCATGCAGGTCCCAGACACCTTAACAACCAGGCCAGGGGCTGCTCCATGCCTTTTTATTCTTTTAAAATCAGAGCATTTAAAACACATGATTGTAGTAATTATTATGCTGAAAGTCAGGCTTTGGAATCATGCAGTGAGAGTTTGAATATGAACTTGAACTGTAAGACTTAGCTCTAATTGGTAACCTCTTCCAGTTTCAATTTTTCTTAACTGTATGATTACTTTTCTGGGTTGTGAAATCTATAAGACATACTGCAGGTAAGCTACCTATGTAGCATTTGACACATCATATAGAGGTATTTCCTAAATGGTAGCTTTTCTTTTTTGTATGCTTATTCATTTCCTATCTCTTCACCATAAACCCGTGGACTGTGGATTATAATCTATGCGTATCCACATTTTTAGAATTTAGCATAGTCTCTGTGTTTCTTTGTGGATTTCAGTATTTGCTGAGTACATTATTTCCTCATGTAACAAATGAGAATGTAAAGATATTTTATCTCCTTTCAGAGTTAGTTGTTAAGGATCTGAAGAGTAATTGATATGAATGCATTTGGTAAGTATTAAACAGTACACCCAAGATGTGGGGAAGGCTTGGCATACCCAGTCGTGATAAAGGTAGAGAGACAGGTGCAGGGAAGGAAAAGAGTCTCATGAAGCCATTAGTTACACTTATATTTCCAGTAGTGGGGATTTAGTTCTAAACCACCAATTTGTTTTATAACTGATTTTGCCAATAAAAATCCTTCCTTAAAATTTTTAAATATTTGAATATTAGGATTATGAAGATCAAACCTTGTGGTACCAAAATACAGGCCTTTTATTTTTCTTTATTTCTTTTTGTTTTAACTTAAATTTTGCCTGAGAGAACATGTGTTCCCTCTCTTTAGTGCACGTACTGTCAGGCAAAATGGTAGCTTTTCTTTCTCTCTCGGTAGTGAGAGAGCACCTCTTCCCCTGCCCCCCTCCATGGCGAATGGTTACTCTGCAATCTCTTCTCCTTCATTTCCCCCTCATTTTGGGATTTTGAGTATGCATACACATGTGTCTGGGATATTTTTCAAGCCACAAGGTTTGGAACTTGAGCCAGCACACCACTGGCTGGCCCTTGTATTTTTAATTGATCAAAATCTTGTGAGAGGATAAAACATGACAAGAGATAACATGGAGGATAGAGCTCATAAATGTGCAAGAATAGATACAATTTCTTTTTAAGTGAGGAGTGAGAAATTAAAACGAAAATAAGATAGGAGCCTAATTTAACACTAGGGGATACAGAAAAATGTACGCAGGAGTCTGACCTACAGTAATTTATTGACGAGTTGGAGAGCCTTTGTTTCAAAGGGATTTGCACAAAGATATAAATAATGGTGAAAGTGTTCACTATGTAGATTATAATCCATAGCCCTGTTTCATTGGTTTTGATTATACTGTCAGATTAATTTATTAGAACATCCTGTTAGATTCATTTCAATGAATTACTCACGTTGTTTAACAATTTCTCTATTGAATGTTTTTATTATCATTATCAAGATGGTATTAAACCAACTGTTTGAGGGGACAGCCAGTGGTGAGGTGGTTAAGAGCACTGCATTCCTACATGGCTGAACACAGTTCGAGTCCTGGACCTGGTGGCTTGCTTCCTCACTTTCCCTCTCCTTTTCTTTCACTCTGTCCCTTTCCGGTCAAAATAAAATAAAAAACTAAATAAAGTTAAATAATTTTTTTAAAAAGTCAATTGTTCACATAAGATTAGACAGTGGGAGCAATTACATGTGCTAGTTCAGCCCAGGACTATACAAGGGGACTTCAAAAAGTTCATTAAGTATGAGTTTATTAGGGTGTAAAAATTTTGAAATCTGTGCAGGTATATAGCTTTTCATAGTATGCATTT
>NW_006159708.1:798936-817236 GCF_000334495.1 Tupaia belangeri chinensis | reverse complement strand
TATACTTAAATTTTTAAAAATTTTTATTTACATATTTTGTGATACATATCTGTTTGAGTATAGGGTGATTTTTCAGTATATGAGTACAATGTATAATGATTAAATCAGAGTAATTACTATAGGTATCATCTCACTCATTTGTCATTTCTTGGTGGTGGGAACATTTAACATCCTTTTTTTTTTTAACTACTCTGAGATACAGCCTAAGTTGTTAAATATATTCACCCCACTGTCTTTCGTAACACTAGACATTGTTCTTCTTATCCATTTGTAGTTTTGTTTCCTTTCATCAACATCCCTTTAACCAACCCACTCCTCTTACCTCCACTGTCCTTCCTGGTCTCTAGAAGTTCATTCTTCAGCTCTCTCCTTCTATGGGGTCATTTTCCCTTCTCATTTCCCATATATAAGGGAGACTGTGTTTTTCTGGCTCATTTTACTTAACGTAATATACTCCAGCTCAAAAAGTTCATGGAAAAATGATATTAAAGTACACGTTTATTGTGGTGCAAACATTTTTGAAATCCAAGTAAGCATAATCTTTTCCTGTACTAATACATAGTTTTCATAAACTATTAGAAGATCCCTCCTATTGTTCGAAAAACGTTGTCATTGGATCATTTCCTGTCAAGATACCTTTCCAGTTTTCAGTGAATGAGTTTCACAGTCAGTTTGGGAAATCTAGGCAAAATTCTTGCTTTTCCTGGACATTGCAAGACACAAACTTACCAAGGTGCGTCAATCATTTGTTCTAAACAGACATGCTGATTGATGTGCGACTGATGGACTTGCTGGATTTTTCTGCTGAGCTGAGTTCTGTCTCTCATGAGGGTGAGACATTCACACTATAGACACTGGGAGATGTGATGGATTTGGTTCTGCCGAGCATATTATCTTGAGCATGATAATCATGAAAGATGTTTGGGACTAAAAAGCACTCAGCTATTTAGGGATACCATTTTATACTTTTTCTGATAAGAAAGTGTTTTTTGATACTCACAGGATGAATATCAACTTTCCTAGAGAGAAGCTTAGTGGAGAGTCAATGTGGTGAGTTCCCTCACAGTCACAGGATAAGAAAAGAGTGTCTAAGAAAGTGAAAGATAATACCTCTCATGAAGACAATTTTCCTATACACTGAAACTTTACTTTTTAAGCTCTAATTAGGATTTACAGCAATTTGGAGTTAATGTGTTAAATGCTTGTTGAGTGATGTATCTCCATGCACTTATCAACCTAAAACAAAACAAACAAACAAAAAAACCTGAGCCATAATGTGGGATTTACAGCAATTTGGAGTTAATGTGTTAAATGCTTGTTGAGTGATGTATCTCCATGCACTTATCAACCTAAAACAAAACAAACAAACAAACAAAAAAACTGAGTCATAATGTGTAAAATCAAAGGAGTTTATCTGGGCATAAATGTGAGGCAGCCTCTGAAATACAGTTTGGATGAACATTGTTCGGGTTGCCCTGAAAAGCTTACCGAGTCTTACAATCCTGGACAGGTTTTCAAAGCAAAAGCTACAAGCAGGAGGGGAATGGTAGAGCAAGATTATACTAGTTGTTTTGGGACAATCATCCTTGGCTACTGGGATCAATAGCAAGGATGACATCAGTCCACCAAAGCTGGACAGGAAGTCCCTGGGCAGGCGATGTCCTTGCAGAAGTGGAATTTGTATCAGGTTGCAATGGTCATTCTGCAAGGTCATGGTTCTGGCAGAGTTTAAATAACAGTGCTTGTTATTGGGCACACTAGTGTGAAAACCCCTCCTTCATGGCCTTCCCTGCTTGGTTTAGTCAGGATTGACACAAATGACTTCGTTTGGACTTTGAAAAATTTCACACACTAAAACGTGGTATGGAAATACCTCATTGAAGACACATTGAAGAGAACTGTCTTTTAAACACTATATTCTATGCTTAATGGTTGAACCAGAATGTGTTTAAAATGAAATGTCAAATGTGTCTAATTTAGTCTCAGTTGAAATATTCTAAAAAATGTATTTATTCAAAGAGTGAGGGAGAGAGAGAGAGAGAATGGAGCCCTGACAGGGTCCTGATGCAGTGATCTACCCGCAGGTTCAGCCAACCCAGAATCACAGGGTGCACCTAGCATACTCAGGGAACTGGCGACCTTCCCATGTAGGCTTGCCTCACAGGGCTGTGCTTTATTGCCGTACCATCTGGCCCCCACTTGAAGTTCTATAGAAGGAGAGAGAATGTGTGATGGTAAATTATGGTTGGCTAATTCATATTATCTTTCCTTTTCCAAGTGCCTCAGTCTGGCAAGGTCGGCTGATTGTATTTCTTAGGATATGGTACATGGTTATTATCAATCCATGAAAATCTCATTTTCAGTTTTATTGTTTTTAAGATGATGAATTTTATCCTTCAGTATATCCTTAAATGCACTCATTCTTGCCCATGAGCCTCAGGCACATTGCATTACTTAGATTTATGTATACATATATAATATACATAATATGTAATATGTTATATTAATGTACATATATGTTATCTATTACTTTCCTATATATTTGATTATGTTTTGCTAAACATAATTCCTGAGTTCTATCCATGTTGCTACATATGCCTTCTGCCTGCTGCATAGCTTTCCACGGTACATACATACCACATTTTACTTTTTTTATTCGAATTAATGGACTCTGGACTTTCTTTCTGCTCTTTCCTACCACAAAAAATGCTGCAATCAACATTCTCACACATGCACTGTGAATTCATCCCACAGAATAACCAAAATAAGAACTTTCTCTCTTCCTACTTAACATCAAATTCAGACTTCCTCACCTTTTCGATTGTTTAGAATAAATACATTTTACAAGTATTGATTTAACTGCCCTTTTCTAGTGCATTGGAATTTTAGTTTGAGGCCTCAACTTGGATTGTATTTCCCCCTCACCTCCTGCACCACACCTTTCCACTTTTTGGTCACCCCTGGCCAGACATCGAACTTTCTGTCTCACTGTGATAATCAATGTCACTGAGCCTGTGGGCACAGGACTAAGGTTCCTGTGGGAAGCTGCTTTTGCTTACTTCTGTCTCTTCCATGTGCAGGAGACAGTCTCAGCTTACATTATTTCGGCTCCCTTTCAGGGGTGGGGGGAGGCAGCTCCACTGCTCATTTTGAGCAGTGAGCCTGGCTTAGGTTTTTCTCTCTTCTTGGGTACTTAGCGTCCCCATTAGTTATCTATCATACTGGTTGGTCCTTACCGGCTGCAAATTAGACTTGCTACCCAGCATTTCTACCAGAAGCCCACAGTTAGGAATTTTAAAATCTTTTCTTTCATCGAAGTCACTTGTAAACTTGAGTACTTGACATGCCATTAAAAATACACATATTGCTTATCTTTGAAGCTCTGGTTCTTCCTCCAAGTGTTTTTACAGTTTTTTAAAAAATTTTATTTTTTAAAAGATGCTCTTCGTACAAATGACATGGCGTACAGTACTGGGATGAAAGGTCCTGAAAAATATGTCTATTTAATTCATATGCTCTGCTACTGCAAAAATGCAGTCTTTGTTCTTTGCACAAGTCTTCAGGGAATAAAAGGCCATATTTTCAGCACAGTGGGAAAAGATCTGTCCAGGGTTTTAGCTTGATAAGTTATAGCTTGAAGTTCTAATTAAACAACTTTTGAATTTGAGACATAGAAATGTGTATGTGTCTTCTAAATTCTAAACTGGGTGGTGCAATACACTTCTCTTGATAATGTTACACATGATATTTTGGCTATTATTTCTGTAAATGTCCTCATCAGCAAATCCTCTCAGGAACTCTCTGTCTCTCTGTAATTCTTCAAGAAGTGAATTTCTCCTCTAGTGAAGAGGACCCAATGTTTTAAAACTATAGTTTGTTTTTATTTTACCTGCCTTTCATTAAGGCATAACTTTAGCAATAAATCTAATTCCTATTATACCATCATAGATTGAAGTGACATGAAAGATGGTGATTACAGTTCCCTTGGAATTAAGATTGGGCATTTGGGACCGTTCAAAACCATTAGTTATTCTTCTGTTGGCTATTTCTGATGCGTGCTCAAGCTCCACAAAATAATGTCTCATATAAAAACACAAAGCTCAGGGTAAGAATCATTTAGAAAATTAAGTTTTCATTGTAAAGTTCGCAGATGGCATTTCAAGTTAACAATTACAAACTGAAAGAAAATAAAAACTCTTAGAAGTAGAGCATAGGGCGTAAGTTCAGTTTGTGAAAAGACTAGAAAGATGTCAAGTTGTAGTTACTCTCAGCATTGGAGATGGGGATATGTTTATTGCCCTGGAACTTTACTTTTCAAGCTCTAATTAGGATCTGCAGGAACTTGGAGTTAATGTCTTAAATCCTACATATTTCTTCATGATATGTAGTTAAAGAGTTACAAAATACAGGAGGCAGAGAAGTCTACCTAATGTTAGGTGTCTAATTTCTTTAATCTGCATGTAGTTATACAGTGAAACATTCCTTTTTATTATGTATGTCATCAGCCTTCTATGTTTTATTCAAATTCAAAAGCCATAAAACTGAAACAGTATTTGGTAGTGTGTTAAACCTGCTTTCATTGTTTAATTGTACAGCATCATTGTAACTATTTTATTACTTTATTTTTATAGTGACTTCCATTTCTCTCTTTATTCTATTTCCAAGAAAGATTTCTTGGACACTACCATAATGGGAGACATCATACACTGAAATACAATTAATTTTTGACGTGCCTCTTGTGTTCGTAACATGGCGCTACTTACTATAGAAATGAAAAATGAAGTAGAGACAAGTTTCTGCCTTGTAGAAGTCTGTGCTCCACTTGGAGAAAACCATGATCTATGAATAGAGACAAAACTTAGTGCCTGTGATATAACTTTCCAAATGAACTAAAAATGATGATGAAATGTACTACATGATCATTGGTCAGAAATGTGTTCACAAGAAAAGGTCAAGTGTCAGTGGATTCTTTTTTTTTTTAGAGGTTTTTTTTTCTATAGGGCGCATGCGCTCGCCAGACAGACAGAGAGAGACAGAGAGACAGAAAGCGAGAAATCACCCCCCAGGGAGGATGGCCACGCCACAATTCTTTCTCCTCTGCTCTCCTCTCGGGATCTTGGGCATGGACACACACACGCATCTGGCGTGAGTTTTAAGCCACCGGGTCCGGGACTCGAACCGCGGTCGACTACGTGGGAGTCCAGCGACATAGCCATTATGCTAACTGCTGGTCCCAGTGGATTCTTAATAAAAGGCATTGTCATAGAGTGATAGAAAAATGGGAGGACCTCCCAAGTTAGAAATAATAAGAAATGATTATTAAAATGTTATTATGTGATTGCACGCAATGGAAAAGCTATATAGAGAGCAATTGCAGAAGCGTGTGAGTGTCAGTCCATGGAGGGAGGGACTTCGGTGCTTGGCAACAGTTTCAGTTATTTGATCTGAAAAGCAATTGGAACCTTTGAGGCCTTTTAAGGAAGCTGGGATAAATGTGTTACTATAGAAAGATTATATTGGTATAGGCAAGGACAGGATTTCTGTCTCCACTCTCTAGTCTGATTTTCAGACTATCTATCCAAGATAGTGTACTTTATTTCACCCCCAATGCAGTCCCTTTTCTACCTATCACAATGATAAATATCTTCCTCACCTTACTCCATGTACAAATGAACCGAATAGTCATTTAAAAGATAATTTTAATTACAATTTCTAATTTACATGTAACAGTGGTATGTATATCTTTATGCAGTACAGCATGGTTTTAAAGAACATAAATATAATGTGTAATGATAAAATCAGGGCAATAAACATATACCCCATCTCCAATATTTATCATTACTTTGTGTTGTGCACATTCAAAATCTATTTTTCTGGCTATTTTGAAGTGCACATTAAATTGTCACTCACTGTACTGTTCTATAGTATTGTGTTACCCAGTCTTATTTAAATCACTTTTGAGGCCAGCAAGTGGCATGGTGGTTGGGTTGCTAGGCTCCCACATGGCTGCAGTTCGAATCCCATAACTGGTGGCTTGCTTTCTCACTTTCCTTCTTTCTCTGGTAAATGCAAGTGCCCTATGTAAATCAAAAATAAGAATAAAGAAAATTAAAATAAATAATTCTTTACAAAAAATAAAGCACTCTTATATTTGTTAAACAAGTTTTCCAATCCCCCTTCCCACCTCCCTTTCCAGCTTCCAACTCTTACTTCCGTGTGATCAAATCTTTCTTTTTCATCAAATGAGTGGAGACATCTGGTGTGTCTGCCTTTCAGAGCCTGGCTTGTTTTACTTTGCATTATTTCCTCCAGATTAATCTATTTTGCTTCAAATGGCAAGCATTCATCCTTTTTATGGTTACATTGTATTCTGTTATGTATATATACCACATTTCTTTATGCATCAGTTTTAGTGTGTTGAGTTAATTTCATATTTTAGCTATTGTGGTTAGTGCTGAAATATTGAGAACTGTGTATCTTTCTTCTTTACTCTCCATATTGACTGTATCATTAAACTACTATTAATTTCACTGTCTAATAGAACTCTTGGGTTCTCCATTCTTCTTAACATTCACCACCAACAGGTCCACCACCATAGCCATCATTTCTCACTTGCTGTCCTGACTGGCCTCCGTGCATTCACCTTAGTCTCCTTCCAACTGATGTCACTTATTTAGAGTTAGCTCCCTTAGAGTTTCTTTTAGAGCTAACTTTAAACTGCAAAACTTATCTTCTCACTCCCTTTTTAAAGTCCTTTAATGCCTACTTACACGGGACAAAGACCACCTCCTTGCAGTGACGTATGAGGCCCATCAGAGGCTGGCTCCCGTCTACCTCTCCTATTGCATCTCTGCACTGAAGTCACACCAACCTCTGTTCCCTGGTTGTGCCAAGGTTCCTCTTGTTGTGAGCCTTTTTATGTTCTGTCTTCTTTACCCTTAATTTTCCTTCTGCCACCATCGTGGAATAAAGACTTCTACAAACCCTTAATAGATAGGGTCTACTCTATTTCTATTTAATCTGGGCTGAATTACAATTACTTTGACCGATAAAATAGGGTGGAAGTGATGCGCCCATTCTGGACCTAACATTTAAGTTGACTAGTAGGTTCCAGCTTGGTCTCTAAAAGGCCTGAGCTGTTATTGAAGAAGTCTGAGTATCCATCTGGAAAAAGAAAGTGGAGAGACTACATGGAGGCAGAGAAGAGGCTGAGATAAGCGCAGATAACTAGCTATCCCTGTCTGGAAGCCAGGAATGTGAGAGATGCCCTCCTGGACTCTTCAAAGTAGCCCAGTAGCCAGCTGAATGGCGTGGAGTAATCTCACTAGTTGTCAGATGGGACAGGGAATTGTCCAGTCAAAATTCTCTGCCACAAAATTGTAAGACATAATAAAATGTTACTTTAAGCCATTAAGCTTTATTTTCAGTAGACAAGTAATTGGAATAGTTCCCTGTTCCCTGGATAACCTGTAATTCCATATGACTTCTCTAAATCTCACCCCAAATATCTATTTCTCAGGGAGTCCAATTTTTTAGTATGTTCTCTCAATAAACTGCGCCCTTCTCCTTTGTAGTATTTCTTACGCTTGTGAATTTATATTAGTTTGGTGATCATTTAGTTCATACTTATCTCTGTGATGAAGGCAGAAATTGTATTTTTTAATGTTCACCATTTTGTACCTTCAACACCTAACCCTGCCAGGCACACAGAGTTTTCAATGATGTTGTCAAATCAATACTTATCTCTGTGATGAAGGCAGAAATTGTATTTTTTAATGTTCACCATTTTGTACCTTCAACACCTAACTCTGTGCCAGGCACACAGAGTTTTCAATGATGTTGCCAAATCAATGAATAAATGAACGAAACCAATATTTATAGGAGTGGTGAAGAGCAGTTCAAAGCAGGCAAATTCAGAGTATCTAAGCATCTTTTTTTAATCAAGTGAAACAAGCATGTCTTCACCAAATGTAATCTTTAGTTTTAAAGCTTTGTAAATATTTTAGCTGTACCCAGAGAAAAATCATCTTCTTAAAATTATTGGCCAGGTTTAGACTAAGGTGGCTTACTAAGCAATTTAGTCAAATTACCAGTTAGTGCCAAAGTTGTCAGTTGGTTTGTTCTGTTTCCTAAAAATATGAGACAAATTGGTTGTCTGGTTGTATGAAATCTTAAAAGAGAAAAAAGTCCAGCTGCAATAGCACACACACTGGACACTGCTCCTTGGCATGCTGGGGCCGCATGGGAGGCCTGGTTCAGTTCTTGGCCCTCCCTAAAAAGCCATGTGTGGTAGCGTGTGTCTGTGGCCTTGGCTACTCAAGAGGCTGAGGCAGGAGGATGGAGAGCTCAGGGCCAGTGTGGACGACACAGCAAGAACTCGTGTGAAGGAGTCAGGCTGGGTAGCACACGGGTGGTCTTGGCTACCTGGGAGCTGAGGGCAGGAGGATGTGACACAGGGAGACCCTTCTAAAATAAACACCACACACTCACAATGTAAAATGGTATATATTAATATCTTTACCATGTTTGACTTTTATATTAGAAGAAAAAGCATTCTGGATCATGAACGAAGCAGAAATTTTATATGTGAAATTTGGCATCTGAAATGCTTCCTTTCTCAGAAATTTTGAGGTTTATGAAGAATCATAGTCATATAAGTAAATTTTTTTTTTGCAATTTGTATGATACAAATGGATGGACTGACTGGAAAGGACTATGTCTGATGCAATGTAACTTTCCTTCTAGTTGTGAGCCACCGGAATTCATCAACGAGTATTTTTAAAGATACCTGTGTTGTGCTCTAGAACACGTTAGGCATAGCCTCTCCCTGCTCCAGATGGCTCAGATACAGGCTCAGCACCTTCCCTGCAGGCGCAGAGTCAGCCCCCAGCCCTCAGGCCCTAATACAAGAAGGCAGAGGCCCTGCTTGTTAATCTGACCCATGACTAAAACTTTAGTTTATTATCTCAATGATTCCCCAAAGCAAAGCAAGTCAAGGAGTTTGAATAGAGATGTGTCATGATGAAAGGCACCTGTTGTCTTGGGAGAAAACGTGGGAAGATTGTCAGGGAGAGCTCTGAGAGTCGAGAGCCGTCTGAGGTGCTTGTCTGCTCACCTTGTCAATACAGAGAAAGCTGAGAAGTTCAGCTTAGAAAGGTGTTGATTTGTGAATCTACACATTCTCAGATTCTTCTTAATTCTGTCAGGATAGTGAAAGAAAATATTACATGCTAAAACTTATTTCTTTTTTAAAAATGTGCTATATGTGTTTCCTTGATGTAGTACGAACACGTGTTGGCTCTCTTGCAAAAAATTAGTGTTAATTAGTGTTACCCTGGCATCTCGATTTTGAATAGTATTAGTTTGTTGGGCTTCTTTTCCCCACAAATCACCTTGCAGGAAAAAAAACGTATTCAGTATTACTTCAGAAATAGATGCAAATTTCTGTTTTGATATTTTTCAAGGCAACATCGAATAGACCACTTACTAGCAATGTAGTCTTGGTTCATACTCAAGAATAAACTGTTCTTCAGTTCCGTTCTATCATTCATTCATTTATGAACTTTTGAAATGACATATGATTTTATCAGATTTAATTGCCAACGTGAAAATCAATATACGCTGTGCCTTCACTAGACTTTCACACTGTAGCAGAGACTTTCTAGAAAGTCATATTATAATCATATGCTTATCAAGACTATAACATGTGGACTGTCTACTGAGCTGTAAGCCTGGGCAACCAAATGACTGTATCATCTATAATCAATGAATGGACTTGAAAAAAAATAATTAAAAAATAAAAAATATATTTCACTCAAGTTTTTCTTGGGGCATTTACTTAGCATGTCCTATGTAAGCAACATTTTTTTCTTTTTTGAACAAAGATTCTCAAATTCTGGCTCCCCACAGCAGCATTGACATCACCTGGAGAAATGCTAGAAACACACATTCTCAGGCCTTACCCCAGCGATCTACTGAATAGGAAACCTTGGGGCTTGGGCCAGCACTGTGTATTTTAACAAGCTCTCTATGTAATTCTGATGCCTACATTAAGTTTGAAAACCACTGGAACTATAGAGTTTGGAGGTAAAGTAAATTTAGTAGGAAAAAAAATTTTTTAAAAGATCAACCCTAAAAAAAAACTATCTAGGTTAGTATGTCTAAATTTTTTCCTTATAGACATTTTAGAAAATATTTTTTAGTAAAACTCAGTTAAATTACTATCCATGCCCATTAGAATATTGTCTTAGTAGTCCATCAGTCCACTTGTTTTTATAAAATATGATGTCTTTTTTACAAGAACCAAGTAATAAAGGCAGCCCATACCATGGAGGTACACCACACTTCATTGTTCTTTGCTTTATTGCACTTTTCAGATAATGCTTTTTTCTTTTTTCTTTCACAGATTGAAGGTTTGTGGCAACTCTGCATTGAACAAGTCTATCAGTGCCTTTTGTTCTAAGAGCATGTGCTCACTTCATGTCTCTGTGTCACATATGATAGTTCTCACAATAGTTATAACTTTTCCATTATTTTTATACTGAGATGGTGAGCTGTGATCACTAATATTTGATGTTGTCATTGTAATTGTTTTGGAGTACCACGAACTATGCCCATATAAGGTGGTGAACGTAGTGGAAAAATGTATGTATTTTGATTACTCTATTGGGTGGCCATTCTCCTGTCTTTCTTCCTCCCCTCAGACTTTCCTATTTCCTGAGAAAAAATATTAAAATTAGGCCAATTAATAACCCTCCAATGGTCTCTAAGTGGATGAGTGAAAGGAATAGTTGCAAGTCACTCACTTAAAATCAAGAGCTAGAAATTATTAAGTTTAGTGAGGAAGCCATGCCGAAAACCAAGATACGAAGAAAGCTAGGCATCTCACACCATATAGCCAAGTTGTGAATGCAAAGGAAGGCTGTGGAAGAGACTCAACAGTGATACTCCAGTGTACGCATGAATGCTGCTCAGAAAATGAAACTAATTTATTACTAACGAGGAAAAAGTTTTAGTGGTCTGGATACAAGATTATAAACTAGCTGTAATATTCCTTTAAGTCAAAGATGAATCTAGAACAAGGCCCTAAATCTCTTAATTCTTTGAAAGTTGAGCAAGATCAGGAAACTACAGAAGAAAAGTTGGAAGCTAACCAAGATGGATTTATAAGGTTTAAGAGAAGCTGTCTCTATAACGCAAAAGTGCAAAGTAGAGCAGCAAGTTCTGACGTAGAAGTGTGGCTAGTTATCCAGAACTAGCTGAGGTAATCGATAAAGATGGGTACACTAAACAACATATTAAAAATGTGTTTAATTTATTTATTATTATTTTTAAAAATTTGAGCAGAGAGAGAGGAGGAAAGAGAAAATAAGCTGCCAGGTCTGGGACTTGAACAGCCATTGCCCATGTGGGAGTCCAATTCCTTAACCACCATGCCACCTGCTGGCCCCTAAACAACATGTATTTAATACTTAAAAATCAATCTTTGATAGGAATAAAGAATCATCCAGGACTTACATAGCTACAGAGGAGAAGTCAATGCCTGGCTTGAACAGCCTCACTCTTATTAAGGGGTTATGCAGCTGGTGACTTGAAGCTGAAGCTAATGCTTACTTACTGTTCAAAAAAATCCTAGGTCCTTTATAGTCAGTCAGTGGCATGGTGGTTAAGGCAAGTGGATCCTACATAGATGACTTCACAGTTTGAGTCCCAGACCCAGTGGCTTGAAAAACATACTGTATGCATGTGCATGCCCAAAATCCCAAGAATGGAGGAGAAGGATTGTGATATGGCCATCGTTCTTGGGGATGCTTTAGCTCTTTCTCTCTATCTCTCTCTGGCAAGTGCACATACTCTATAGGAAAAAAAAAAAAAAACAATCTTAGGGTTCTTAAGAATATTACTAAATCTACTTTTAATGTACTCCGTAAGTGAAACAACAAAGCCTGTGTGACAGCACATCTGTTTCGGCATGGTTTACCAAATATTTTAAGCCTACCATTGAAACCTGCTTCCCAAAATATTCCTTTCAAAATATTAGTGCCCATCGACAATATGTCTGCTTACCCAAGAGCTCTGCTCTTATGGAGATGTACAAGGAGATCAAGTTGTTCTCTCCACCACCCCACTCCCATCCCGCTAACAACATCTATTCTGCAGACCATGAATCAAGGGGTAATTTTGACTTTGAATTCTTATTATTTATGAAATGTGTTTGATAATCGTCTAGCTGCCCCAATGATTCCTCTGATTTGGGAAAAGTAAGTTGAAAATATTCTGGAAAGGATTCACCATTCTAGATGCCATTAAGAACATTTGTGATTCATGGGAGGAGGCAACAATTTCAACATTTATAGAAGTTTGGAAGAAGTTGATGCTGACCGTCATGGATGACTTTGAGAAGTCCAAAATTTTAGTGGAGGAAGTAATTATAGATATGGTAGAAATAGCAAGAGAAAAAAGAGTTGGAAATGGAGCCTGGGGATGTGCCTGAATTGCTATAATTTCATGATAAGTTGGGTGAGGAATTGCTTATTATGGGTGAGCAAAGGAAGTGGTTTCTTAGGATGGGATCTACTCCCTGTGAAGAGGTTGTGAACATTGTTGAAATGACAACAAAAGATTTAGATATTACATAAACTAGTTGATAAATCAGAGTTTGAGAGGGTTGGCTCCAACTCTGAAAGTTCTCCTGTGGATAAAACACTACCAAACAGCATTGCATGCTACAGAGAGCTGTTTCATAAAGAAAAGTCAACCAGTGTGGTAAACTCTGTCTTCTTTTTAGTTTATTTCTTCTATGGGAGGGAGAAAGTGAGAGGTTGAGAGACAGAGATAGATCAGTACCTCCAACAGGGTCTTCGTGTCATAATAAACCCTCAGTCTCAGCCAGCCAGGATCATGGACAGAGGCCTTAGACAAAAAACTGTGACCTTATTTTGAGGGTTCAATCTCACAGAGTGTTGCAGTTACAGTAGTGGCAATAGTCTAGCCTTTTGGTCTTATTCTAAGAAATTGCTATAGCCACTTTTACCTTCAGCAACCACATCCTCCTCGGTCAGCAATCAACACTGAGGCAAAACCAGCAGAAAGGTTATGACTTGCTGAATGCTCAGATGACCCCTAGCATTTTTAGCAATAATTTAATTTAAAGTATGTACATTGTTTTTTAGACATAATACTATTGCACACTTAAGAGATTACAGTATAATGTAAATAAACTTTTATATACACCAGAAAACTTAAGTTATGAATCACTTTACTGTGGTATTAGTTTTATTGTAGTGGACTCCAATGTCTCTGAGGCATGTCTATTATTTAAACTTGGACCCTATTAGCCTGTGGTTATTTAAATGAGCTTACACTCAGTGCTTCAGATTCCTCAATTATTGGACACAGAAGTAAATAGGCTCAGTGTATTTCCAAATGCACAGCTGGATCATTCATTATCTGATGGTTCTTTTTCCTATTCTTCAGTGCTTTTTACTGCCCTCATGTCGCAAGCATCTGAGCTGTAGCCCTCCAACTGGCTGGCTTTCCATTAAAATATTTAGTGAGCCAAACTTACTTCCTTTCTCTCTCAGTGCTATTTTGTGGCAAATCATTATTAGTTGGAAAATAAAAAGCCTACTCAGTAGGCATTGAGTAAAGCCAAATTAGGTCCTGCTGGTTGTGTACTAGCATTTGTTAGCACATACCAATTTCTAGTTGAAGACATTTGAGACATTATGCAAAAGCAAAGAGATTTTTCAAGCACTGTAAGGAAGACATTTTGAATGAGGCAGAACTTTTCTGGCCTGTTTAAGTGATATTGCAAGGTGACAAGAACTTTTTGTACTATCTTGCCGTCTTGGGCTGGTTTAGTTCTGAGATGAGTGTCGAAGGGTCAGTGAGAGCCTTTCCCCCAGGACTCTCATGGCCACTCGTTTAGAACTCACTCTCATGAAGGAATATACTAAATCTTTGGACAATTTGGCAAATTGAACTGTTTGTACATTTTTTAATTTAATTGTAACAAAAAACACATAATACAATTTACCATATTAATCATTAACTTTTTTTTCCCCAGGGACCAGTAGATGGTATAATGGTCATGTCACTTAACTCCCATGTAATTGACCATAGTTCAAGTCCCTGATCTGTTAGCTTAAAACTCACACCAGGCACATGTGTGTGCATGCCCAAAATCCTAAAAGGAGAGTTGCGGAAAAGGGATTGCAGTGTGGCCATCCACCTGGGAGTGATTTATCTTTTTCAGTTTCACTGTTTCTCTCTGTTTCTCTGGTGAGTACATGCATCCTATTGCAAAAATCTCTTAAATGAATTTTTCCCAGAGAGGATGTGTGCTCATTAGAGGCAGAAACAGAGAAGGAGAGGGAGAAAGCACACACCAGTGGGCTATGTTCATGCTGCAATCTCCTCCCCTTCATTTCGCCATCATGTTGGGATTTTGAAAACACACATGCCTGCAGTGTTTTGCAAGCTGCTCAGTTCAGGACTTGAATCACATGATTGGTCATGTGAGTTCTGGATTCCTTAACCACAAGGTCATGAGTCAGCTCAACCATCTTCATTATGTTTAAGTTTACTAGTGTTAAGCTTATGTATTAAAACAAAACAAAAAACAAAACAAAACAAAAAACAAAACAAAACAAAAAACAAACAAAAATTATTATTTTTTTCCACGAGTGAGAGACAGAGAGGTAGGTACTCCCAATAGGATCTTCATGATGTGACTAACCCCCAGACTCAGCTAGCCTGGATTATGGGCGTGCACTTGTGCTGGTGTGCTCAGGAAGATCTCAGAACAAGAACCAAGGACCTTTCCCATGTGAATCCAGTTGTGTTACCACTGTGCCACCACCCGATCACTCTTTATGCACATTTTTGTCAAATATATCTCTAGAATGTTTCATCTTGCAAAGTTGAATTCTATATTCATTAAGTAACTTTACTTACTCATCCTCCCAGCCACTGGTAATTATATTGTATGTTTCGATTCTATGAATGTTCCTACTTTAAATAAGTGTAGTCATATTGTATGTGTCTTTTTTTGTGGATGGCTATTTCACTTAACATAATGTCCTCAAGTTTCATCCATGTGGTAGCATGTGACAGGATTTCCTTTTTTTTAAAAGGCTGAATAATATTTCATTGCATGTATCTGCTACATTTTGTTTATGCATTCATTTGTTGGTGGATATTTGGATATCTTTCGAAAACCTTTTGCTATTGTTCCTAATGCTGCTATAAACATGGTAGTGTGGGTAGCCTTGTAGCCCAGCAGTTAAGTGCTATTCATTGAAAGCCGGAATCCACATGTCTGACTATGTTTCAAATCCTAGCCCCAGTTGCTTGAAAGTCACATCAGGTGTGCGTGTGTGTGTGTGTGTGTGTGTGCACGTGTGCACATGCTCTCCAATCATGATTGAGAAATGGAGAAAAAAGGATTGTGGTATAGCCACACCCTGTTGTGGTATGCTTTCTCCCTCTCCCTCTCTATTTCTCTTACTCTGGCATGTGCCTGCACCCTCTATCAATTAAAAAAAATAATGGTGGTACAAATATCTCTTCAAGTCTCTGGTATTTCCTTTTTCTTTATTCTTTTGGATATATACCCTAGGAATGGGTTGCTGGATCATATAGAAATGCAAATTTAAAAGTTTCGAGCAAGTTCCATGTTTTTCCTCACAGTGGTTGTACCATTTTAGTCTTATAAATAGTGCTCAAAGGCAACACTTCCTCCATATCTTCACCAACACTTGTCATTTTCTATTTTGTTGAGAGTAGCTCTCCTAGTGGGTGTGGGATGATATTTCATTCTGGTTTTGATTTGTATTTTTCTGGTGATTAGTAAATTCAAGCATCTTTTCATATGCTTGTTGGCCATCATTTTTGGAGAAATATCTATTCAAGTCCTTTACTTTCTTTTTTTTTTACATTTTCTTCAAAGTTTATTTGTTTCTTTTATGAGAATGAGAAGGAGAGATAGAGAGGGAGAGAAAGAGAGGAGAGACAAGAGAGGCACCCTAAACAACGTCTCATTATGCTGCAGCTTCCCGCCAGCCTTTCCACCAGCCAGGACCTCGGGAGCACATGGATGTACCTGGCACATTCATGTCAATTAGGGATCTGAATTCTGCTTTTCCATATGGCTCTGGCATCACAGAGTGATGCCCTACTGCCTGTTCTACCTATTTTGGGGCTGACTGTTCTTACTTTGGGATATTAAATTTTGTCGTTGTTGTTGAGTTGTGGGTATTCTTTATATATTCTAGATATTAACTCATCAGGTACAATTTGCTAGTGTTTTCTCCTGATTCATAGTGTGCCTTTTCACTCTAATTTTGTCCTTTGATGGAAAAACGTTATATGCAGTTCCATTTGTCTGTTTTTGTTTGCTTTTACTGATGATACTTGTGTCATATCCAAAAAGTCATTGCCAAGTCCAAAGTCATGAAGCTTTCTCCTGGTGTTTTCTTCTAACTGCTTTTGTAGTTTTAACATAAGAAGCTAAACTGTCACTCTCATTAACATTTTTGGTGTCTGTGTGTGTGTGTGTGTAATTTTGACCACAAATTGTGACACTATATTATAGATGATATTAAAAAGAGAATTTATCTGAGATAGTTTTCTGAAAAAATACATAGTGCTAAGGTTTGACCATTATTGAGAGATATTACGACATGAGTGAACTATTTCAGATTATTGTTTCGAACCTTTTCTGCATTAGACAATCTTTTAAACTTAGGAATAAACTTTGAGGTATTGTTTGTTTCAAGTATGAAAGACAGACTTTATTGAAATATAAAACATCTATTTATAAAATGCCTGGCTTTGAGACTTTTTCTATTTCATTCCACCAAAGTTATAACTGCTAAAATTTCATATTGGCACATAGTGCAATTGCAAAGATGAAATCAATGATCTCAGAGCTAGTAATTTCCTGGGGGAAAAGATTGCCTATTTGGCAATGAATAAATGACATTCTGGAGTTTAACATTTATCTATAATTCTGAAAAACAAAACAAAAACCAAGCAAACAAACAAACAAAAAACCAACAAACCACCTACTTAAGAGCCTTAGATTGAACAAATATGGGTTTATAATGATTATTTATTTTTTTTTAGAGAGATTTTTGCTGTAGGGCATGTGCACTCACTGGAGAGACAAGAGAGAGGCAGAAAGACAGAAAGCGAGAAATCACTGCCCAGGGGGATGGCCACACCACAATCCCTTCTTCTCCAGAGTCCTCTCGGGATTTTGGGCATGCATGTACATGCTTCTGGCATGAGTTTAAGGCCTCCAGGTCTGGGTCTCAAACCACGTTCAACTATATGGGAGCCCATTGATGTAACCATTTCACCATCTGCTGTTACCTATACTCATTTCATCTTAAGGCAAAATGTAGGCTCCAGGGTCCAAAGAATGGTCCTAGGACAAGCTATTTTCAGAATAAAATGGAATGCAAATAATTTAGTTTTGATGCTGTGATGGGTTGAGACTGCAGGGATTTTCTAAAATGGTCTTTTTTGATTTCTGTGAAATTTTCCTAATATAAACAGTTAAGCATTTTCTATCCCCAAAACACAGATATCTAGGAATTGACTCCTACGTATTTCTCTAAAATGATGTCTCTATAAAATCATTGACATTCCAAAAAGAAAGTTTGGCAAGGAGAATATTTTAAGCCTCATTGACAATGGTAATTGTAATAACAAAAGTACCTACCTCACAGGAAGTTTTAATATTTAACCCTTTTTTTTTTAACTACGAAGGAAGTTGAGATTTTTTTAGAATTCACTAGTGCTAGGAAAAGTATTGAGCAGAGATTGATCACCTGATTCTAAAGAAAGAAGTGCCCTTCTCCAAGGGGGAAAGTTACCTGTGATTTTCCGAGTGACATGATAAAAGTAATAACATTCTGTACATTGATTCAATAATAATTTGAGTGCCTACTATGTACGAGGCACTTAGGGGCTATTTGCATGGAATGGTGAAGAGAGGGCATTAGAGAAGAGAGAGAGAGACTATCAATTAGTTGAGGCAAGCACAATGATAAAAATACACTGTGGAGATGTACAATGATGAAATGTAAATAGTAATAATAAAAGGGGCCAACAGATGGCGTAGCACTTATGTCACTGGACTCTCACATGGCCCACCACAATTTGAGTTCCAGACTCAGTGATTTCAAAATCATACTGGGCTCATACTTGCCCAAGATCCCAGGAGAAAAATGGACGAGAAGGTATGGAAGTGTGGCCATCCCCAGTGGGGGTTGATTTCTCACATTCCTG
>NW_006159708.1:798189-798796 GCF_000334495.1 Tupaia belangeri chinensis | reverse complement strand
AGAGGAGAATGGAGGAGAAGGGATTGCTGCGTGGCCATCCCCCCTGGGGGTTGATTTTTTGCTTTCCTGCTCACTGTCTCTGTCTTCCTCTCACTCTCTCTGGCAAGTGAAGAGTTTGTGCCCTAGGGGAAAAAACCTCTTAGTAAAAATGTATAAGGGGACTTGCTCTCTTGGGGATGGTTTCTTTTTTTTCTTTTGGAGAGGATTTTGCTATAGGGTGCTTGCGTTCGCCAGAGAGACAGAGAGAGACAGAGAGACAGAAAGCTAGAAATCCCCCCCCAGGAGGGATGGCCACGCCGCAATCCCTTCTCCTCCGTTCTCCTCTCAGGATCTTGGGCACGCATGCACATGAGCCCGGCGTGAGTTTTAAGCCACTGGGTCCGGGACGCGACCCGCGGTTGACTACATGGGAGTCCAATGACCCAGCCATTACGCTAACTGCTGGTCCCTCTTAGGGTTGGTTTCAGAAGGATTCCAGAATGAAATGCCATGTGGATTAGAAGTGACTTATTTATTTACTTATTTATTTATTTTTAAACAGAGACCTGATGGAAATGAGACAGCAAGCCCTGTGGTATTTGGAGGAAGGGAATTGTAGCAAAGGGAA
>NW_006159708.1:779220-798172 GCF_000334495.1 Tupaia belangeri chinensis | reverse complement strand
GGTAAACCCAAGGTATGAATGTGCTTGAAGAAATTGCCAGGAGGTCAGTGTGGTTCGACTGGAGGGAGATAGTGGAAAGATTCAGAGTACAGAGCTGGCATGGACAGGATCATATAGGCCTTACGGATTTTGGATTTTACTCTAAGTTTGCACGGAGGGTCCTAGATGTTCTGAGCAGAGGCATGACACAATCAAATTTGCCTTTGAAAGAGATCACCGTGCTGCACCCCATAAAGATGTACAACTAGCACATGTAAATTAAAAATCACAATACAAATTATTTATAAAATGAAGTTATCAAGTCAAATAAAGATTAAATGCCTGTTCTGGAATAAGGAAACTAAAATGAATCAGAGTTAAATATAATTCTATTTTTGACTGAATCTAGAACCAGATAATTTGTTCTTCTCTTATATTAAAAATAATTCATGAAACAATTACAAAATTTGAATGTCTTGAGATTAAATATTAATATTTGATCAATATTACTTTTCTGATTTTGAAAACTGAACTAAGTTTATAGAAGAAAATTTCTTTCTTTTAGTAAATCCACTTATTCAAAGATAAGGAATTGGCTCTGCAACTTACTTTCAAACATTACAGGAAAAAAGTGCACAAGTGTGGATACACACACACTCTGAGAAAGGTGAAAAAGAAAGAATAATAAAGCAAATAAGGTAAAATTTTAACTTTGGAGGAATCTTCATTGATATGGGGGTTCTTTGTATTACTTTTGTAACTTTTCAGTAAGTCCAAAGAAATACTTGAAAAAAAAATGTTAAAAAAGAAAAAGAAAAAGGGATCACTCTGAGAAATATGGATCACTCTGAGAATAGCTTGTAGCAGGCCAAGAATCTATATTTCTCAAGTTTCATTTCTGCTTTTATTTAGATAAAAACATAAAATTCTTGTATTATTATATAATAATTTATTAAAATTTGGGAGAGGGAATAGAGTTCTATGATTTAAAAAAAATTATTTTATACATTCAATCACCACAGCTGTACATCACCACAGCTTGTATAATGATTTTTCCTAGTGTAAATAAACTAAATACAAGTGTAATAAAAGATATTGCCATACACATTATCATCAACAAACAATCTACCATTTCTGTGTCCCTTAAATGTCTTATCTCTCTATATTCCTCCTTGATTCCCTTCCTCTCACTGCTACCACTTTCTGTGAGTTCTATGAATTTTAACACATGGATTGACTCCTATAACTACAAAGAATCAGGATATATACACTCTCTTGTTTAATTATTTATTTAAATTTACTGATTTATTTCATGGGAGAAAGAGAGAGAGAAAAACAAGCATCATTAACAGGGTCTTACAATGCAATTCCTTCAGGGTTCTTAGCTAATATGATGGGCTAGTGAGCCCAGTGTGTACAGGTTGACTGGAGAATTGAACCTGTAATCTTCCATAGTGATCCAGCATCACTTGAGCAGTGCATTACCATTGAGTCACTGAGCTGGGTTCAAACTTTGTCCTTTGTAGTAGTCACTGATCTGTCATCTATCACTATAGTTTTGTTTTTCTGATTATGTCATATAAATTAAATCCTACACATTGTAATATTTAAAAACTGGCTTTTTTCTTTGAGATCTGTCTGATTTTTTCCATGTATTAATAGGTCCTTTCTTTTTCTTTGCTAAATAATATTCCACTGTATAGATTTGCCAGTTAAAAAATGTGTTTCCAGGGACAAGCAGTTAGCGTAATGGCTATGTTTCTGGACTCCCATGTAGTCGACTGCGGTTCGCGTCCCGGACCTGGTGTCTTAAAACTCACGCCGGGCACGTGTGCATGTGTGCCCAAGATCCCAAGAGGAGAATGGAGAAGAAGGGATTGCGGCGTGGCCATCCCCCCTGGGGGGTGATTTCTTGTTTTCTGTCTCTCTGTCTCTGTCTCTCTGGCGAGTGCACACGCCCTATGGCAAAAACCTCTAAAAAAGTGTGTTTCCAGTTTTTGATGATTATGAATGAAGCAGCTATAAACACTTTCTATTTGCCAGGACCTGCTCAGTAGAATATGTTTTTCTGAGTGTGTGTGTGGGGCTGTGAATTAGAAATTAGCATAAAAATAAACACACAAAGATATACAATATAGAAAAGTGAGGATAAGGTATGTCTGATTTTTCTGGTGGAGAAAGTCATGACCTTGAACCAACCCTAGGTTTATTATTTTGTAGTGTGGAAAATGGGGGAAGAGGAAATGCAATGCAAAGCCAGTTATTTTCAGATGTTAATTGACTTATGATGTGAAAACAACTGGCACCATATGGTTTCTTCTGATCTTTTGGGGTGAAATCTGAGTAACACATGTGGCTTCCTTAGACACTGCTTTGCAGTATTGACAGCAGGATATTTACATGCAAATACTTTCTATGCTATGCAAGTTAAGCTCACAGAACCTTGTTTCTGCGTGTCTGAAGGTTACCATGTTTGTTCAGATTGACTGCTCTCCATGTCTATTAAGTCGTCACAAAAGTCATGATGTATTTTTATATGTTTTTCTATGCACAAATGTGTCATGACTTTTCTGATGACCCAATACTTGGCTTTATGCAAACATAAGTTTCTGTTTCTCTAAAGTAAATATTGAAAAGTTTGTATATTTAGGGTCATATGATATGTTCAACTTTTTGCTAACTGCCAAACTCTTTTTATATAATGTCTGTACAATTTTGCATCTCCACTAGCAATGAATAAAAGTTCTAGCTGTGCCATAGTTTTGTCGGCACCTACTATTATCAGTTTCTTAATTTTAATTTAAGCTTTTCTAAAGAATGTGTGGGGGGATATAGTCAGCCTTCTATATCAACTGGCTTCACTTAAATAGATTCAATTAAATGTACATCAAAAATATTTAAAAAACAAACAAACAACAACAACAGGGCCAGCATGTGGTATGGAAGTTAAGGTACTGTATCCCACATGGCTGACTGTGCAGTTGAGTTTCCGGCCAGCAGCTTGAAAATCACACTGGGTGCATGTGTTTATATGTGCCCAACATCCCTAGAGGAGAATGAAGGAGAAGAGATTGTGGTGTGTCCATCCTCCCTGGGAAGTGATTTCTTACTTTCTTCACTTTTTTCTTGCTTCACTTCTCTTTCTTTCTTTCTTGCTTCACTTTCCTTCCTTCCTTCCTTCCTTCCTTCCTTCCTTCCTTCCTTCCTTCCTTCCTTCCTTCCTTCCTTCCTTCCTTTCTCTGACAGGCACATGTGCCCTGTAGCAAAAATGAAAACCTAAAAAGAGTCAGTACTATATAACAACTATTTACATAGCATGTACATTACATTAGATATTTTATGTAATTGGAAGATGAGTAAGATATATGAGAGGATGTGTGTAGATAATATGCAAATACTACACCATTATGTATGTGGGACTTAAGCATTCACAGATTTGGTATTGTGGTAATCCTGGAACCAGTCCCTGTGGGTAATAAGGGACTACTGTATTAACCAAAAAACTGATGCAATTATACTAGTAGTACAAAAAGTGGACTTTAAGACCAAACACAGTATCAAAGCTAAAGATAATGTTTCTATTATATATAATACTAAAATATTAAATTTACTCATGGATATATTTAAACATTATAGTACATACTATAAACACTGATGGAGATACTAGAAGAAGAAATAATAGTGGGGGATTTAGTGATACCAAAGAGAAAAATATAATCCAAAAGGATGTGTTTTGAAAAGAAGTCTTGCTTCTTTTCATTCATTTTCAACAGTTGAGATAGGACTGATGAATTTTCAAAGGGAATGGAAAGAAAACCACTCTAGTCTCCCCTTCAGTAGCACCCAGCTCCAAGGGAAAACAGTGTTACTCTGTCCACGTTCTGATGGTTTACTATTTTGCCATTCCTGTTTGGTTTGTCCCATTTCCCTCTATCTTTCTTTCTACTTTCTCCTATGGTGAACACCTCTTACTTAACCCTTGATGTTTTTACTATACAACTTCATGTAATGATTTTTTAAAAGTGGTATTCTATAAACTATGTCAGCTTTCTCAAAATCTGAGACTTGTTTCTAAGTACTTATTACACAACACAGACACTGCTTCTGATACAAAGATGATGATGACAATTGTTTTACTTTTTGTATTACCTGTCCTCTGAAATATTCTACAAGCTAATTATTTCAGATTGGTTGATGTATCTAGGGCTCCTTAAAAGAAGATACAGATAAATATGATAATGAAATGATACATACTTAAAGTAAACAAAGGCATGGTTTCTAACTTATCACTACCTCCCCACTTCCACCCACATTTACTATTGATTCCAGTTTTCATCTCCATCTGAGTATGTCCTATCTTTTCATCTCGTGGGCCTTCTTGGCTTATGAATTCTCCCTCTAAATGCATTAATAAAAATCACAATCTGGGGCATGATGCTAAATATCAAAGATCTTCACCCATTCCAGCAAACAAAACATTTGCCCAGCTGCCACCAATAATACTTCTAAATGCCAGTCAGGGCGTGCAAAAGCGAAATACATGGCATTTTTCTGGAACTCACAATGACAGAGATTTTGTAGATGTGCACCAACTATAAAAGTTACACAGAAGTTTACATGCAAATAAGGTAAGTGCTTAGAAAAACTAGCCATGCTTTCGATGCAGCTGTTGAAATTAATACACTAAGAAGGAAGATGGGGCCAAAAAAATTCTTCAGTAAATTACTTTAGAATTTGTGATTTTTTTTCTTTTCTTTTATTTGGAGGGGGGGTGTGTGTGAGAGGTTTTTGCTATAGGGTGCATGCACTCACCAGAAAGACAGAGAGAGACAGAGAAACAGAAAGTAAGAAATCACCCCCCAAGGGGGATGGCCATGCCGCAATCCCTTCTCCATTCTCCTCTCAGGATCTTGGGCATGCGTGCACATGCGCCCAGCATGAGCTTAAGCTGCCGGGTCTGGGACTCAAACTGTGGTCGACTACATGGGAGTCCAGTGAATAACCATTATGCCAACTGCTGGTTCCTAGAATTTGTGAATTTTTAACAAAGCATAATGTATGTACTCTGTTACTAAGTTAATGTTCAAGGAATTATTATTTAATCTGGTTCAAAAATAGGATCTGAAGTTGGAGATCTCATCACCATTACCTGCTTTTCCTCTTTTTCACCTTCGACTCTTGCTTTTAAAAACTCTCCCTAACGAAACAACTGTTTGTGCTGATAGAATATGGTAACTATACATGAAGAGTGAATGTCTTGTACATTCAAAATGAGATCCACATTTCTGGGTTCAGGGGCCTTGATAAAAAGTTGTGTGTAGTTTTAGAAGCCTTCATGTCATCGGCATTAATAATGATGACAGCAAACTTTCACATGGATTTTACTTTGTGTGAAATACAGTACTAAATATTTTACACACGTCGATTTATTTTATACTTGGCACAACTCTGTAAAACTGATAAGGGAACTGAGTTACAGAGAAGTTGTATTACTTGCCTGTGGTTGAGAAGCAGACCTAGGATTTGAACTGGTAATCTGGCTCCTAGGGTTAAGGCTTTTACTCTCTGTTTTACACTGCCTACATTCTTTTTAGTTCTCTATGGGAAGGATCAGAGTCTATCCCTTTTGAAAGTGTTGAATGGCTGACCACACCAAATCAGATTACCATTGCCCCATCCCACAGTGCTGTGAGTTTTCTCTTGCCAACATTCATTTTGTTCAGTCTGTAAATTCTAGAGAGACTTTCTGCATTCAGTAAATATTGGTGGAATAGAACCTATTTAAATGTTATCTGTATTTTTGTTTAACATGATTTTCCTACTTAGACTAATGACATTTGTAGACTAGAGACCATGTTTCAGATTTTTATGTCAATAATCTCTAGCACAATCTTTTTGCGTAGGAATGATTTATTTGGCATATGGGTAGATAAATGAGTGATTGATAATTGGAGATCAAAGAGAGAAAGAACATTTGAATACCTAGAAGAGTTCAGCCTAAAAATGGGGTGGGAATGAAAAAGGAAGGGAAAAAAAAAAGAGAAATTACTAATTTGGTGGAAGTATTCCACATCAGGAAAATGATGGGATGAGTTAACTTGACTGTCAGAATTATTTCTTTTTCTTTTCTTTTCTTTTTAAATTTTTTGAGAGGTTTTTGCCTTAGGGTGCATTTGCTCACCAGAGAGAGATAGACGGTGGGAAGGAAAGTGAGAAATTATACCCTGGGGGTGAAGGACATGCTAAAATCTCTTTTCCCATTCTCATTCTTGAGTCTTGGGCATGCACATACATGTGCCTAGTGTGATTTTCAAGCAGCTGGTTCCAGGACTTGAACCACTGTCACCCATGTGGGAGTCCAGTGACATAACTGCTACGACATCTGGTGACATTCCAGACAGTCAGAATCATTTCTAATTAAGGGAAAGAAAAAGCTGTACTTAGATCTTTCTCTGGGATTATATTTTCCCTTGTGTATATGTTGTACTCACACGGATCCCTGCCATGTAAGAGATTTTTTTATTCTGTATTCAGAAAGATTAGCCTCATGATTTATTACTGTCATAAAAGAGATCCACATTT
Source organism: Tupaia belangeri chinensis (assembly GCF_000334495.1). Lineage (NCBI taxonomy): Eukaryota > Metazoa > Chordata > Mammalia > Scandentia > Tupaiidae > Tupaia > Tupaia belangeri. The sequence goes on along the minus strand of NW_006159708.1, from coordinate 791,611 downwards.
CTGGGTTCAGGGGCCTTGATAAAAAGTTGTGTGTAGTTTTAGAAGCCTTCATGTCATCGGCATTAATAATGATGACAGCAAACTTTCACATGGATTTTACTTTGTGTGAAATACAGTACTAAATATTTTACACACGTCGATTTATTTTATACTTGGCACAACTCTGTAAAACTGATAAGGGAACTGAGTTACAGAGAAGTTGTATTACTTGCCTGTGGTTGAGAAGCAGACCTAGGATTTGAACTGGTAATCTGGCTCCTAGGGTTAAGGCTTTTACTCTCTGTTTTACACTGCCTACATTCTTTTTAGTTCTCTATGGGAAGGATCAGAGTCTATCCCTTTTGAAAGTGTTGAATGGCTGACCACACCAAATCAGATTACCATTGCCCCATCCCACAGTGCTGTGAGTTTTCTCTTGCCAACATTCATTTTGTTCAGTCTGTAAATTCTAGAGAGACTTTATGCATTCAGTAAATATTGGTGGAATAGAACCTATTTAAATGTTATCTGTATTTTTGTTTAACATGATTTTCCTACTTAGACTAATGACATTGGTAGACTAGAGACCATGTTTCAGATTTTTATGTCAATAATCTCTAGCACAATCTTTTTGCGTAGGAATGATTTATTTGGCATATGGGTAGATAAATGAGTGATTGATAATTGGAGATCAAAGAGAGAAAGAACATTTGAATACCTAGAAGAGTTCAGCCTAAAAATGGGGTGGGAAGAAAAAGGAAGGGAAAAAAAAAAGAGAAATTACTAATTTGGTGGAAGTATTCCACATCAGGAAAATGATGGGATGAGTTAACTTGACTGTCAGAATTATTTCTTTTTCTTTTCTTTTCTTTTTAAATTTTTTGAGAGGTTTTTGCCTTAGGGTGCATTTGCTCACCAGAGAGAGATAGACGGTGGGAAGGAAAGTGAGAAATTATACCCTGGGGGTGAAGGACATGCTAAAATCTCTTTTCCCATTCTCATTCTTGAGTCTTGGGCATGCACATACATGTGCCTAGTGTGATTTTCAAGCAGCTGGTTCCAGGACTTGAACCACTGTCACCCATGTGGGAGTCCAGTGACATAACTGCTACGACATCTGGTGACATTCCAGACAGTCAGAATCATTTCTAATTAAGGGAAAGAAAAAGCTGTACTTAGATCTTTCTCTGGGATTATATTTTCCCTTGTGTATATGTTGTACTCACACTGATCCCTGCCATGTAAGAGATTTTTTTATTCTGTATTCAGAAAGATTAGCCTCATGATTTATTACTGTCATAAAAAAAGTTCCATGAAGATGATTAGAACAATTCATCAGGAGATGTCTCCATTTTAAGGTCAAAGTCACAAGGAAAACCCAAATTTCTTGGAAACAGTACCCAAATTAGGTAATTTGTTGAGTGTGCTATCAACCCCTTTGGTCCCAGAGAATTCTTCCAAAGAACTTGAAGTTATTTGGCATAGTGGGATATTCTGCCAATGTTAGCAAAAACCAGAACTCGTTACCTTATATGAATAATGTTTATTAATGTAGTAGATTAGGGAAAGTGGACCCTGTTTTAGCAAAAAAAGATAAAAAGTTTGAAAACCTAAAAGATCTAAGCCATAGCATGAGAAATGATAAAACAAAAAACAAAAAACAAAAACCCCATTTGTTCAAACATAAATTTTCAGGGGACCAGCAGATGGTATAATGGTTACATTGATGGAGTCCCACGTAGTTGACTGTGGTTCGAGTCCTGGTCCTGGTGATTTAAAACTCATGTCCAGGTACGTGTTCATGTGTGCATTAAGATCCCAAGAGCAGAATGGAGGAGAAGGGATTGTCGTGTACCCATCCTCCCTGAGGAGTGATTTCTCACTTTCTGTTTCTCTGTCTCTCCAGCAAGCGCACGCACCTATAGCAAAAATCTCTCTTAAAAAATAAAACAAGACATAAGTTATCAGATTTTGCAGAGACTATGTAAGTTCTAGTTTGATGTACAGTTTTGTGCCACTAATTTTTTAAAAAGCTATTTACTTATTAATTCCTTTCATGGAGGAGGGAGAGAAAGAAAAAGAAGAGGGTGGGTGGAGAGGTATACCCCCAAACAGGTCTTCACACTACAGTCAAACCCCAGCCTCAACCAGCCAAGATCACCTGGGTATGCATGCGCCCAGCTCAGGATGCAAACCTGGTGCATTGCCATGTGGCTTCAGTAATATGGAGCATTGTGTGACTGCTATGCCACTGTGGCTGGCCTGTGTCATCATTTTTTATTTATTTTTTTAAGTTTTCTGCCATGGCCATGTGCACTTGCCAGAGAGACAGTAAGAGGGAAAGTGAGAAATCACCCCCCAGGAGGGATGGCCATGCTGCAATCTCTTCTCCTCTAGTCTCCTCTTGAGATTTTGGGTGCCCACACACATGCATAACTGTGGTTGGTTATGTGGGAATCCAGCACCTTAACCACTGCCACTTGCTGGCCCCATGTCATTATTTTTAGTAGTATGTTTTAAATTAATCCAATTGAATGAAACATCTGTTTTTTGTTGTAATCTATTAAGCTACCATAGATCACATTTTTTTAGAGAGAGAGATTTTTGCTGTAGGATGTGTGTGCTCACCAGAAAGAGAGAGAGAAACAGAAAGCAAGAAAGTATCCTTGAGGAGGGATGGCCACACCACAATCCCTTCTCTTCCATTCTCCTCTTGGGATTTTGGGCATGCACACACATGCATCTGGCATGAGTGTTAAGTTGCTGGGTCTAGGACTCGAACTGTGGTTGACTACGTGGGAGTTCAGTGATGTAATCATTACACCATCAGCTTGTCCCTTATAAATCACATTTTATAAGCAATATTAAAGAGCTTGATTTTGATTATGTGCTTCTTTTTCTTCAGATTTCCCCTTTAGTTTTTATAGTTTGACTCTTCAAATTACTTCTGAAGTAAGCAATTTTAAGCCAGTGTCTTTCTTACCCTAATCTTCTAGGAGGCTGTTGTTCCAAGATAACCACAATTAATTCACTAATTTTCTTCATAGTCTAATTAGCAGCCGTTATCAGATTAACCTGCAATTGCCTGGAAAGAATTCATGGAATGATTTTTAGAAACCTGAACTTTCAGCAAAGTAAATTTTCTCTTAGGAAATATTTTTAACTCACATATCATGTAAAGATTCTAAATACAACTTCGGACTAGCCAGGCAGCATGGCAGTTAAGGCGGCTGGATCCTACATGGCCGAGAACTGGACCTAATGACTTAAAAAACATGCTGCGTGGACCAGCAGTTAGCGTAATGGCTATGTCACTGGACTCCCACATAGTTGACCACGGTTCAAGTCCCGGACCCGGCGGCTTAAACTCACGCCAGGCATGTGTGCGTGCGTGCCCAAGATCCCTAGAGGAGAATGGAGGAGAAGGGATTGCGGCATGGCCATCTCCTCTGGGGGGTAATTTCTCGCTTTCTATCTCTCTGTCTCTCTCTGTCTGTCTGGCGAATATGTGCGCCCTATAGCAAAAACCTCTCAAAAAAACCAAAACAAACAAAAAAAACCCAGCCTGCTGGGTATGTGTCTATGTGTGCCCAAAACCCTAGAGGAGAGTGGAGGAGAAGGCACTGTGGTGTGGTCATCCCCTGTGGACGCTGCTTTCTCTCACTTTCTCTTTTAATCTTTCTGTCTTTTTCCAGTGATCATGTGTGCCTTATATCAAATTAAAAATTAAAAAAAAAGATTCTAACTGTAACTTCTTTAAAGCTACTTATAATTGCTCAAAATCTAAAGCAAGATTTTTAAAATTTTTTTTTAATTTTTATTTTTTTTACAAAACATTCTATGAAATATTGGGTCATCGGAAAAACTATAATGTATTTTTCTGTGCAAAAATGTGCCATGACTTTTCCAGTGACCCAATATTTTCTTAAAATCAGTTCATTGCAGGTCTGATCAATGAACATGTGTTCCTGCCTGTTAGGCAGCTCTGTATCAACTTGCTTGAGGCTGTCATTGCCCCACAATGTGGTATCAAAGTCGTTCACGTAATTTCCCTTCCTTTGCTCTCTACCATACTGCACGTTTTTTTCTTTTTCTTTTCTTTCTTCTTTTTTTAAAAAACAAATTCTTGTTATGTCACAACCGGGACTACAGGAGTGTGCCATCATGCTCAACTCTTTTTTTAAAAAATTTCATTTAATTTTCTGTTTTTTTTTTCTTTTTTCTTTATAACAGAGCACATGCACACATACATGAGATTGAGAGAGGGACCAGCAGTTGGTGTAATGGCTATGTTGCTGGACTCCCATGTCATCAACTGCAGTTTGAGGCCCAGACCCGGTGGCTTAAACTCACGCTGGGGACATATGCCTGTGTGCCCAAGATGCCGAGAGGAGAATGGAGGAGAAGGGATTACGGCGTGGCCATCCTCCCTGGGGGGTGATTTCTTGCTTTCTGTCTCTCTGTCTCTCTCTGTCTTTCTGGTGAGCGCACACACCCTATAGCAAAAACCTCCCCCCCAAAAACAAAAAAACCATTAGATTGAGAGAGAGAGAGAGAGAGAGAGAGAGAGAGAGAGAGAGAGATGGAAAGACGAGCACCCTCCACAAGTTCTGTTCACACTGTTGACGTAGGTATACAGGAGTGCAGGGGTGATGAGACCCACACTCACAGTGAGACATGAGCTCTTGGCCCATGCTCAGGAAGAGTTGCAGACACAGAAAGTAAGTATAGCAAAATGGGGAATTCATTAAAAGAGAGGGGAGGGAAAAGAGAGCTCCCAAGAAGGGAGGGGTCCTGGAAAATTGGTTGACAAGGAAGAACTATATGGAGGGTTTTTTATTCGGGTCAGGAAGAGGTTTGTCCTGACTTAGACTTGTTCTAGGTGGAACTTGTGGCTGCATTACCCTCCTGTTGGGGAGAAGAGCATGCTGGATGGGTCCGATTATCTTCCTCATTTTGGAGTGGGTACCAAGGTCAGGAGATTCTTTGTCTAGAAGCTTTGGGCCATGAAAACCATTATCTTATCTTTTTCCTGGTAGGGCATGGAAAAAGCCTTTGTTTTAGGTCTAGGTCATGCTGCTGAGGTCAATAACTGAACTACTACTACCTCCATCTCAAAACTTAGCCATTTTGTGATTCCATTTTGGGCCCATACCTTAACTATATTTTTAGATCCCTGTCTCCTACCTCACTATGATCCCCTTCCTCTAGTACTTTATCCCATCTCATCTTGGGTACCCACATAAGCCTGGTGTGTTTCAGGTGTTTTGGTCTGCCCAAATCAGGGATTTGAACTGTGGTCACCATGTGGAATCCAGCTTTTCTTGAACAACACATTACAACTGCACCAAGGAACTGGCCCATAAGTTTTTCTTTCGTGAGAGGGAGAAACAGAACTAGAGAGGCACATTCTTAAAATGTCTCACCTCACAATTCACCCAGCCTTCTCAGTCAGTCAGGATCTTGTGTGCCTGCACCTGGTGTGTACAAGTGGACCAGGAGACTGAAACTTCGATCTTCCATGTGGATCCAGATTTGCTTGAGCTGTCTCCTGGCTCTTTATTTTTTTTATTTTTATTTTTTAAAGACAGGATCACATTATATCACCCAGGCCAACCTTGAGATCTCAGTCCTCCTGGATTATAGGCACCATTCATAGCCATTAGGTTGGAATAAGAATCAAACCCGGGTCTCCCATGTGGTCCTCACCTCTGTCTTAGCAGCATGAGCCACTGCGGCTGGGACCAATTGCATAATTTTCTGATTACGCTTTGACATCTAAATAAAATTTTAAATAGAATGCATGCATTAGTGACTGGGCATTTTGTTCCCATTTTTCCTATTGGCATTTTGGTTCATGCAGCAGTCTTTTGTGTAATTGGTTAACATAAGCGAATGATGTTAATCTTTTTTAAAAAAGTGATTAACTCTGGGTATATTAATAAAATAATAATAATTTTAGACTTTAAAAGTGGTATCTCACCATGCTCGCTTTGGCAGCACATATACTAAAATTGGAACAATACAGAGAAGATTAGCATGGTCCCTGTGCAAGGATGACACGCAAATTAATGAAGCGTTCCATATTTTTAAGCTGAACTCCCATCTTTAATCATTAACAAAAATCAACTCAAAATGGATCAAAGATCTGAACCTAAGACCTCAAACAATAAAACTACTGGTGGAAAATGCTGGGGGAAACTCTGGGAGACCTTGGAGTAGGCAAAGACTTCTTAAATAAGACTCCCAAAGCACACGCAATAATCCCTAATAAAATAGACAAGTGGGACTGTATCAGACTAAGAAGTTTCTGCACAGCAAAAAACACAGTAACAAGTGTGAACTGACAACCCTCAGAATGGGAAAATATTTTTGTTAAATATGCCTCAGACAAGGGACTGATAGCCAGAATACACAGGGAAGTCAAGGGCCTTATGTGAAAAAAAGTAATTAACCTAATTAAAAGATGAGAAAATGAGCTGAACAAAAATCTCTAAGGAAGACATATGAACAGCCAAAAAGCATATGAGGAAATGCTCAACATCCCTCATCATAAAGGAGATGCAGATAAAAAGCACAATGAGATATAGAACTACCATTTGATCCAGCAATCCCACTTCTGGGTATTTACCCGAAAGACAGGAGAATGCTCTGTCAGAAAAGTGCTTGCACATCCATGTTTATTGCAGCATTATTCACAATTGCCAAGACATGGAACCAACCTAAATGTCCACAAACTGATGAATGGATTGGAAAAGTGTGGCATATATACTCTATGGAATACTACTCAGCCATAAAAAATAACAAGACCCTGGCATTTGATAGAAAGTGGTCAGATATGGAGGATCTATTGCTGATGAAGTAAGCCAGGCTATGAAAGAAAGATATTGTATGTATCCACTTGGTATATACCGACTATCTGCACTCTATGGTAGAGGGCAAAATATTGGAGGACATAAAAGCAGTGAAAGTACTTAACGAGACTAAGACAGTGTGGAATGGGGGGGGTGAAGAGAAGAGGATAGAGAAAGATAGCAAGAAAACAAATAGAGAGGCAGGACGTTAGTGGGAAACAGATATGGCTTATTACCTGTTGATGATGGCATGTATAATATTCTCAACTGGATTGGTCTGAGTATTTCATGATGGGTAAAGTCTTTTTACAAGCAAAATGAGAAATAGTGATTGTTTAAAAAAATAATTGGAATAATAATGATAATGATTGGGAAAAACAATGAAAAGATATTGAATGATGAAGTGGGGAGATTAATGTCTCTGTATTGACTGACATGCATGGCATTCCCTTTTGAAAAAGCAATGTAATACACTGTGAAGTTATATGCAATCCAATGTAATATAAACAAGATTATGATGATAATAAAAAAAAAGTGGTATTGCACCAAGGCAGTGCCTCTCTGATAAGGTCTAGCTCATTGCTAGGTGGCATCTCCATCTCACGCTGCACAAATTCATGGTGTGGTTTTCTGGCCATATGACAATGAAGGACTGTCTTCCTCAGAGGACCTGGGAAATCTTCATTAGTTCCCTCTTTGCAGCCAGTCAGATTGTGTAGCAGGGATGTTTTTGTTTGGCATCTCTTTTCTTGGGTAGAGCAGAGTAGTGCTCAGTCATGGTCCAACTTCATGGAGTAATTCTACCGTCCAGTGCATGGGTTAACTTTTCCTCTTGCCTCTTTCCATTTTCATTTTCAGAGATGAGCCACATATTTGTCTACGTTTTAACCTTGCCAGTATTTGCTAGGTAATACCAAAACTACCTTGCTAGTTTATGTAATATCACAAGAGAGTCATATGAATTACCTCTAACAACTTGTTATGTACACGATGACACATATGAATTTACACAGGATACATGGAGAGAAAACATATCACTCATTAGACATCCTAAATATAGACCCTGTCTATGAAGTCTTGAAAATAAATTTATCTCTTTCTATTAATGTTTCTAACATTATCTGCACAGAACAGTTCATCATTGGTTCATGGACTGTTGACTACTGCAGTAGTTATGATATTTTTAAAGTACCTCTTGTATTACATAGATATAGTCATAAGATCTTGGACCCGGGAACCAGGAGATATAAGCCAATAGTATATGTGAGTTCAAATAAGTTAGTCTTGTACCTGGACCTCAGTTTTGCAGGTTTAAAAGTCTAGGCCCTTTCTAGAAGTCTTTGTTGTACTGAGAGGGAATTGGATCGTCTATCCCCTAGTTTTCACCTGTGTCCCAAAGCCTCTAGTGGCTTTTCACTTTTGTTGGGAGAAACTTAGCCTCTTAGACCATCAAGGGAAACCTATTTTAAAAACTTTTCTCTTATTCGATCTTGCTTTACTGATGGTTCTATTTATGTGGTTTATGACAATGACTCTCTCACCATGCTTGCTATTCTTCCTTCCTCTTTCCTCTTAATCTTTTTTTTCTCTTTTTTTTTGGAGAGGTTGTTACTATAGGGCGTGTGCGCTCACCAGAAAGAACAAGAGAGATAGAGAGACAGAAAGCAAGAAATCACTCCCCAGGGGGGATGGCCACACCACAATCCTTTCTCCTCCATTCTCCTCTCAGGTTCTTGGGCATGCACGCACACGCACCCGGCGTGAGTGTAAGCTACCGGGTCTGGGACTTGAATCACGGTCGACTACATGGAAGTCCAATGATGTAGCCATTATGCTAACTACTGGTCACTCCTCTTAATCTTTAATCTTAATGTTGCTTTTCCTAATAATCTTTCAACATCCGCAGTGATTCTTTTTTTCTTCATTGAGTTCCCATTTGGCCTGTGTACATATTTCTGGAAACCTTGTATTTTGTATAATTATGTATGGAAAGTACTAGAACTTATGTGGAAATGTTTTGGGGTAGATTACTCAAGAGCTATACAACGTTGTAACCAGAGCACTAATGAAAAACTATAATAATCTTAATATGAATTGTAGTATAGATTCAAAAGACCTGCTAAATTCCAAATATATGTGAAACCAATTCAGTCAATCGAAGACTTTAGGAAAAGGCACTTTGGTGATAGAGTGTAGGAGAGAAATGGCAGGAAAAATCGAGGCTGCTGAGTTAGAGAGAAGAGCAAAACGTATGAAGTTTGGGAGAGCTCTCAATAAGCTCTTCCAAGACTCAGTACTTGAGCAAACTGAGTCCAGGGAAAAGGCATGGAGGAATGCACAGCAGCTAGCTCTATTCAGCTATGTAGAGTTCTTTGAGTTCACCTGCATTTGGTGTCACAAATGATTACTGGGCTAAAAAAAAAAAAAATCATGTGTAGACCAATTCAACTTCCACATTATCTGGGTATCAATTTTTTTTTTTAATCAATACTACATAAACTAATTTGTATTTATATCAAAACAAATAATTCCTTTTTTTCTTTTTATATTTTTTATTCCAATTTCTTTTATACATTCAATCACATATGTCACTTAGCTTGTAAAATGAATATTCCAACATGAATACATTTCTCACCAGTCCAGTTGAGAATACTATACACATTATTTTCAAAAGATAATAACCCATTTTTTTTGTACCATAAATGCCTTGACTATCTATTTTTCTCCTTAATGTGTTTCCTCAGACTCTCCTCCTTCTTTCACCCTCTTCCCACATGGTATCTGATATTTATAACCATTTCCTATGTTTCTAGATCCTCTAGTCATTCAGTTTCAGCTATATTGTTCACACAGTCAGTATATATTAAGTGGAGATACACATGTTTCTCCTTCAGAGTCTGGCTTGCTTCACTCAGCAGTAAATCTTTCATATCATCCACTTTCTGTCAAAAGCTGGGGTCTTATTTTTTATGGCTGAGTAGTATTCCATAGAGTATATGTGCCACACTTTTCCAATCCATTCCTTTGTTCGTGGGCATTTGGGTTGGTTTCGTGTCGTAGCAATTGTGACTAATGCTATGATAAACATTGATGTGCTAGCACTTTTCCAACTAAGGATTCTTCTGTCCTTTGGGTAGATACCAAGGAGTGAGATTGCTGGGTCATGTGGTAGTTCTATTTGTAGATCTTTGAGGAATCTCCATATTGTTCTCCACAGTGGCTGGAGTAATTTACATTCCCACCAGCAGTGTAGGAGAGTTTCCCTTTCACCACAGCCCCACCAGCACTTATTTATTATTATTATTATTTTAATCTTAGTCATTCTGACTGGGGTTAGGTGGTATCTCATTGTGGTTTTGATCTCCACCTCCCTTATAGTAAGAAATGTTGAGCATTTTTTCATATGTTTTTTGGCTATTAGTATGTTTTCCTGAGACAATGGTTTGTTCAACTCATTCTCCCATCTTTTGATTGGGTTGATCATCTTTTTTTGGGAAAGCTGCTTGAGTTCTCAGGGTATTCTGGTTATCAATTTCTTATCTGATGCATAGTTTACAAAAATATTTTCCCATTCTGAGGGCTGTTGATCCACACTAATTACTGTGTCTTTTGCCATGCAGAAACTTCTTAATCTGATGTAATACCACTTGTCTATATTTGGGATTATTGACTATGCTTTGGGGGGTCTTATTTAAGAAGTCTGTGCCTACCCCAATGTCTCCCAGAGTTTTCCCAGCAGTTTGAGATCTTAGGTTTAGATCTTCGATCCACTTTGAGTTGATTTTTGTCAATGGTGAGAGATAGGGGTTCAGATTCATTTTTCTGCAGGTGGATATCCAGTTTACCCAGCACCACTTGCTAAATGTTTTCCTTTCTGCACTGGATTGACTAGTACCCTTTGTCAAAAATCAATTGGCTGAAAAAAAAATCAATTTGCTGTACGTTTTCAGGTTTATTTCTGGGGTCTCTACTTTGTTTGATTGGTCCACCTGTCTGTTTCTGTGCCAATACCATGCTGTTTTGATTATCATAGTTTTATAGTATATTTTTGGGTCAGAGAGTGAGATGCCACCCACTGCATTCCTCTTGTGCAGGATTGCTTTGACAATACAAGGTCTTTTATAAGTCCAGACAAATTGTATGATTGTCTTTTCTAGATCTGTGAAGAATGTTTCTGGTACTTTGATTGGAATTGCATTAAATATCTAAATTAATTTGTGTAGAATTGCCATTTTTGACTATATTAATTCTTCCAATCCAGGAACATGAGATGTCCTTTCACTTTTTTGTGTCATTTTTCAATTTCTTTTTTTAGCTTCTCAGTTTTCCTTATGGTGGTCTTTAACTTCTTTAGTTAGATTTATTCCTAGGTATTTGTACTTTTTGTGGCTATGGTAAATTTAATTACTTTCTTCAATTCTATCTCAGTCTGCCTTCTATTCATATACAGAAATGCTATAGATTTCTGTATTTTTATTTTGTATCTTGCAACTTCAGTATATTTATTTATTACTTCCAAGAGTTTTTTAATGGATGCTATTGGGTCTTTTATATATACAATCATGTCATCTGCAAATAGACATAGTTCCATCTCTTCTTTTCCTATTTGAAAGCCTTTTATTTTATTCTCTTTTCTGATTGCATTGGTGAGGACTTCCAGTACTATACTGAGAAGGGGTGCAGAAAGTAGACGACACATCAGTAACCCAAGAATTAATCATGTATGGGTGAAATTTTTAATACTGAGCTTAGGAGAAATGTATGCATGATATAATGAAAATGTTTTTACTTCTTTGATAATGAGAGGAGTTGCCTATAAATGAGCATAGGCAATATGTGAAATAAATGCATTTTACAAATAAAATACCTAGAAAAATAAAAGAAAGTGGGCATCCTTGTCTTGTACCAGTTTTTAGTAGAAAGCCCCATTCAGGATGATGTTAGCTATGGGTTTTTCATAGATAGCTTTTATTATGTTGAGGAATGATCTATGCTTATTTTGCTGAGAGTTTTGATCATGAAGGGATGTTGTATCTTATCAAATGCTTTTCTGCATCAATTGATGTGATTATATGGTTTCTTTTTTTTTCTGTTAATATGGTGTATTACATGTATGGTTTTGCGTACATTGAACCATCCTTGTATACCTGGAATAAAACTTACCTGGTTGTTATGTATAACCTTTTTAATATGTTGTTGGATACAATTTGCTAGTAGTGTGTTGAGAATTTTTGTTTTTATTTTCATCAGACATATTGGGCTATAGTTTTCCTTCCTTGTCCTGTCCTTGTCTGTTTTAAGGATAACAGTGATGAAGGCTTCATAGGATGAACTTAGGAGATTTCCACTGTTTTGGATCTTCTTCTTTTTTTTTTTTTTAAAGAGGTTTTTGCTATAGGGGCACATGTGCTCTCCAGACAGACAGAGAGAGCCAGAGAGACAGAAAGTGAGATATCACCCCCCAGGGGGGATGGCCACACCACAATCCCTTCTCCTCTATTTTCCTCTCGGAATCTTGGGCACACATGCACACACACCTGGCATGAGTTTTAAGCCAC
>NW_006159708.1:748142-778192 GCF_000334495.1 Tupaia belangeri chinensis | reverse complement strand
TACCTAGTGGCTTGAAACTCACATTGGGAATGTGTGTGCATGCCCAAAATCCTGAGAGAAGAACGGAGGAGAAAAGATTATGCCATAGCCATCCTCCTCGAAGATGATTTCATGCATTTTCCCACTTTATCTTTCTGTGTATCTGGCAAGCAGATGTGCCCTATACCAAAAATCTCTCTCTATATAAAAAGAAAAAAAAAAGAAGGTCATGACTGAAATCTTTTCAGATTTCCCTGATGTGGTACATTTTACCTGGTAGGTATACAATCTGTTCTTCATCAATGACTGCCCAAAACACACACCCAACTGTAAGTAGAAGTAAATATTTAAATTTTATTTCTCTCATCCTATTTCTCTTACCAGTCATTGATAAAATTATGAAAGTAAATTAATATGGTTGTCATTTAGTAAGTTGTGGAAGGAAAAGCTATACAAATATTGATATATCATCTCTTATTGAGCTCATTCTTGTTCCAGTTAGAAATGAAAAGCAGCTGGGACCAGCAGTTGGTGTAATGGCTATGTCACTGGACTCCCATGTAGTGGACCACAGTTTAAGTCCTGGGCCCGGTAGCTTAAACTCACACTGGGCACGTGTGCATGCATACCCAAGATCCCAAGAGGAGAATGGAGGAGAAGGGATTGTGGTGTGTCCATCCCCCCGGGGGGTGATTTCCTGCTATCTGTCTCTTTGTCTCTCTCTGTCTTTCTGGCATGTGCACACACCCTATAGAAAAAAAATTTCTAAAAAAAAAAAAAAAAGAAAAAAAGAAAAGAAAAACCAACAACAAAAAAGCAGCCGCTGTGGAAAATCATTCTGGTGCACCAGCATATCTTCTGTCTTTGTAGAGTGATAAAAGCAAAAACAAAAACAAAAAAAACCTCTTAAATAATTCTAAACATTTTCACAGTAAAAGTAGAAGAGCAGATAAAAAAGGAATGAAGTAGAGTTACAGAGAGTGTCCCTAGCTGTGAGGGATCCAGCAAGCTACCAGAGCTCACCAGGCATATGGTACTCTGTGGGTAACTCAACAACGAATACGTGTCAAGGGGCATCATGCACTTCACACAAGGGCAAAATCTGCTGCAGGGTTCTGTGTGTGCTAAAACTATACTATTTTGAAAATAATCAGAAGAAGAAAATATGTTTCCACTCCTGGTTTCCTAACAGAATTCTGGCAAAGTGGTCCCCAAGGGCTTTTCACTAACTCTGTATAACTCAGAATCTTCTAAATTGAGAGAAAAGATGAAACCCATTTGTTTAGAACCTGGAGGTTGTTTAGCATGTTTTCAGAAGCCACTGTAGTGGAGGAGAACTTGACATCAGGGTGGGTGAGATTATCTGCTCTGCCCCCAGAAAAAGGATTATTGCTTAGAGAAGAGCTGAAAGTACCTTTGAGGTACAGGATGGCAGGGAGGCACCACTGATGAGTAGGAATACAATTAGTGGGAACTCCTTGTTTTTTCTTTATTTTACTTTATTTATTTATTTATTTATTTATTTATTTATTTATTTATTTATGCCATAGTGCATGTACATTTGCCAGAGAGACAAAGAGACATCCCTAGGGGAGATTCTCCAGGGGAGATGTCCACACTGCTATTCCTTCTCCTCCGCTCTCTTTTTGGGAATTTGAGCACTCATTACACATGCCCAGTGTGATTTTCAAGTCTTTCGATCTGGGACTCGAACTGTGGTTGACCATGTGGGATTTTGGCACCTCAATTGTCATGCCACCTGCTGATCCCAAAGGGACCCTTTATTTTTAAATGTATGATTCAGGTAAAGGGGAAACAACTAAGAAGTGTATTTCTAGAAGTATCTTAGTTTATAAAGCATGGGACCTCTGCATTCCAGATAATTAACTTGGTTTCTCTGTGGCAATTAGCTATCTGCGGTCAATATAATTTATCTCCTGGATGTGACTAAAAAATTGACACTAATTATAATGAATTACAAACCCACTGAAAGTTAGAGTCTAAGGTTAAGTGCTTGAAGTCACAGTAGTTATTTTTTATATTTGCTAAAGGACACATGCACTTACTGAGAGCTAGCAAAGAAAGGCGAGAAAGCACACCCCCCCCATGGGGGATGGTCATGTTACATTCCCTTCTCCTCCATCTCTCCCTCCTTTCAGATCAGGGGCACACCTACACAGGATCATCATGTGTTTTTCAAGCCACTGGTTCTGGATCTCAAAACGCACAGCCAGCCATGTGGAATCGAACAACCTTAACCACCAGGCTAGGGGCTGGCCCAATGTCCTGGTGTTATTAATGTTGTTAACTGGCTCTCAGTTTATTGAGTCATTAGAAAAATTATTATGCATTTTTGTATAGAAAAATATGTCACGACTCTTCCAATGACCCAATATTTAAGGCCTATTTACTCTATGGGCATTTCTTCTTTGAAATATATTAGGAAAATGGACCCAGATTCAATGGTGTAGTAGTAGCATGCTACTCTGGAATGCTGAAAGCCACACAGAAGATTGGCATTTGATTCTTGAGTTAATCTGTATGTGCCTAGCATGCATGCCCATGACCCTGGTGGGCTGGAAAGCCTGGGGAGAGGATCACAGCGAGAGACCCTGGATGTGTCTGTCTTTCTCTTTCTCTCTCTCGGATGAAATAAACAAATTAACTTAAAGTATTTGCAAATGAACATTCTAATTATGGCTATTTTTCTTATATACTTACAAATTTTGAAAGTATCTCTTTTAATTAGGAAGAACATGACATGAGTCAGTGTAGCTTCTATTCCAAATACTTGCTGCTGTTTGGCAGGAGTATAGAAAATGGCCCAAAAACACATTTAGAATGAAGTACACCCGAGTTTGAATGGTGGTCATAAATAATTAACCATGTCTGCCACAACAATTTTTGTAAAGATTGAGTTTTCGATGACTCAGTATTCACTGTTCATCAGAATCTCCTGGGGAGACTTAAACAGACATCTAAGTCCTACCCTCAAAGCTTCTGAAGCTTGGTCTGTAGTAGGCCTGGGCAACTATACTTTTTCAAAGCTCTTGAGGTTCTAAGATATAACAAGGAGTGAAGACACTTGGAATTAGATTATACATGGGAAGCTAATACATTAAAGGACAATGCCTGTTATAAGTAGTTATTCAATTAATGGTAATGATGATGGTGAAGGTGATGATGATGGAGGAGGATTTTCTTTGTTCATCTAGGTTATATATATGATCATCTATAGTTCCTGAATTCTTTTTTTGTTTTTGGAGAAGTTTTTGCTATAAGTCACATGCAGTCACCAGAAAGAGAGATATAGAGAGACAGAAAGAGAAATTACCCCCCAGGGGGGATGGTCACGCCAAAATCTCTTCTTCTCCATTCTCTTCTCTGGAGCTTGGCACACACACACACATGTGCCTGGCATGAGTTTAAGTCACCAGGTCTGGGACTCAAACTGTGGTTGACAACATGGGAGTCCAGCGACATAGCCATTACACCAACTGCTGATCCCATAGTTCTTTAAGTCTTACACGCATTTTCTTACACGCACTGTCAAATTGATAATAGCTCTTTCTAGAGAGAGGGAACTTGTGGATGAAAAGAACATTCAATTAACTTTGAACCTCATTGCAAATCACATTTTGATTTCAGAAATAATAACAAGAAAAGAGTTTTGAAAAATGAAGAAACGACCCTCTCATTCAAGTTTGAAAGATGATTGCTTTAGTGAAATTTACCCTCATTAATGATGGGAGTCTCCAGGAAAGTGTATCTGTTTAAAGCAACATAATGAAGTTTCCTTTTCAGAGGGGAAAGAATAGATTTCCTCTTTCTTTGCTTTTCAATAAAGTCCAAGTCAGTTATCTCTAAGAATAGTTTTTCAACTTGACATACAGTGTATTGCTGATATTGCTCTCAGGAGCCATCAGAATGTTTGTTGTCATTTTTAATGAGGAAGCTGGTAAGTTTGTGGACATAAGGTACTAATGATACTTAAAACTAGAACAGACTAACCTATTGAATTAGGTAGAATGTACTTAAAGTATAGATATTATGTGTTTATATTACCTATGGATTGAACTGTATTCTAGCTCACTAGATCAAACACATTCATTTATCTAATATGAAAAAATAAATTACATTTCAAGTCTTGAAAGGGTTCCTTATTTAGTCATACTTTTTGATATAAAATTATTCTGTCTCTCTCTCCTGTCCTGGGAATAATCCTGGTCTCAACAGGATGTAAACTTACTCAGAAGTTAGCACCGTATCTGTGAAAGTTAGCATTTTGTAAAATGCATTTTAACAATCCATTTGATTTTTTTTCTTCCCTGGAGTAATATTCTTTTACAATTGTTTTTGTGCTGCACAGAATATAATATTTAAAAAAAATGACAGCCCCTGGCCTTTCTCTTTCTGAACTTTACAGACAGACAAAGTAAAACCATCTATCACTTCAGTAGTAGATAACTAGTTTCTGATATTATTTGATCTTTGATAGTACAAAGACACCATAGAAATTCCTAAAATTGGGGCTAGTAGGTGGCATGGTAGTTGAGGTGCTGGACTTCCATGGTTCAAGCCCTAGACCCAGTGGCTTGAAAATCATGCTGGGAATGTGTGCATGCTTGCCTAAAAGCTCTAGGGGAGAATGGAGAAGTGATTGCAGCATGGCCATCCTGGAAAGTGATTTCTCATTTTCCCTCTCTCAGTCTGTCTCTGGAAAAAAGCATGTGCCCTATGGCAAAAACATAAAAAACGGAAAGAAATTTCTAGTATTTTCTTTGTAATATCAAATACATTGTTTTCAAATACCTCCTCCCAGTCTGAAGCTTCTCTGCTTATTCTCTTCACATTGTCTTTTGCAAAGCAGAATTTTTCAAGTTTTAATGAATTCCATTTGATCATTTTTTCATCCTATCATTACAGCTGCAGTGTTATATCTAAAAAGTCATTGCCATACCCAGGTCATCTAGAGGTTTTCCTATCTTATCTTTTAGAAGTTTTACAATTTTACATTTAGAGGTTTTTCTATCTTATCTTCTAGAAGTTTTATAATTTTATGATCCACTGTGAGTTCATTTCTGTAAAGGTTATAAGGCCTGGGTCTAGATTCTTTCTTTCTTTATTTTTTAGTATGTGGGTGACTAGGTCTAGCACTATTTGTTGAAAAGACTATGTTTTCTCGGGACCAGCAGCTGGTATGGTGGTTAAGGTGCTGGACACTCCCATATGGCTGACCAAGGTTTGAGTCCTGGACCTGGTGGCATGCTTTCTCACTTTCCCTCTCTCTCCCTCTGTGTCTCTCTGGTCAAATTTAAATAAATGAATGAATAAATAAAATTAAATTTAAGGAAAAAAAAGAAAAGACTATGTTTTTCCTAATGTATTGCTTTTGTTACTTTGCTAAAGATTAATTTACTATACTTACATGGGTCTGCTTCTGGATTTTCTCTTCTGTTTCATTGATCCATTTGTTCTTTCACCAATAACACAGTCTTGGTTACTGTAACTTCTTTTAAAGTTTATTTATTTATCTTAAGAGAGGAGAGAGAGAGAACCAGAGACAGGTATCCTCAACATGGTCTTACGATGCTGAGCACCCCTCTCCCTTATAGTCTTCCAGACATCTAGGATCACAGGAATGATGTCTTAGATTTTTATTCAACTGTGCACAGTCTACTAATGAACTCATCAAAACACCCTTCATTTCTGTTACAGTGCTTTTGATCGCTAGCATTTCTTTTGATTTCTATCTTACAATTTTTCTCCCTCCACTTTACCCATCTATTTTTGCATATTATTTACATTTTCCATTAGAGCCCTTAGCATATTAGACATAGCTGTTGTAAATTCCTAGTCTGATAATTCCAACATCTCTGCCATATCTGAGTCTAGTTCTGGTACTTGCTCTGTCTCTTTAAGCTGTGCTTTTTGCCTTTTGAGATGCTTTGTAATTTTTGTTGAAAGCCAGACATGATGTAATTGGATAAGGGAATGATGCCAGTAAACAAGTTTTAAATTAAATGGTGTGGTGGTGAGTTGTGTGGTGAGGGGGAAGCATTCTATAGTCCCATGATTAAGTCTCAGTCTTTTAGGGAACCTGTGTTCCTGAGCTGTTGGAGTCACCAGTGCTTCTCAGCCATCCCCAATATCCCTTAGGTGGAACAGGATGACTAGAAAGGGCTAGAGTTGTGTATTTCCTTTTTCCCAGGTCACTTAGACTCTGATAAAACCCCCGTGGGTTAGGCTTTGATAAAATAGTTTCTCTTAAGGGCAGTCCTTGTTTAGATGAGTAGAATGCTTAAGTGTCTTTCAAATAGTTCCTTTTCTTTGCCTGCTGCTGGAAGTATGAGGGAATTTTCCTCTGGTATTTATTTGTACAAAGCTGGTTGACCTCTTGGAGGTAAAACTCACGAAAGTGTGGGTTCCTTCTCATGTCTCCGTCACTCTGGAGGTTTTTTTTTTTATTGTTGTTGTTGTTTTAATAATCCCTAAGACTCATCCATACTGTACTCCCAATAATTTGTCAGTTACAGTATAGGTTTTTCTACCCTGGTGCTGATCCTGGGGAATATTTTTGCTTGTGGGTTTTTGCAGATAGATTGTGATTCTGTCTGCCTGTCTGTCTTTCCAAGTTTTAGAGGAACTGCTTGCCCTGTGACCTCACTTTCCTGATGGATCTAAAAATAATTGTTTATTTTGAATTTTATTTAGCTTTTTATTTGTTAGTATGGAATGATACACACACATATGCTTCTTTATTCATAATAGAGTGTGCATATGGCACATGAGAGAGAGAAAGAGCGAGATAAGCACTCTCCACAGAGTCTGGCTACATTGTGAGCCTCTTCCACCAGTTCTCTAGTTTGTCAGGTCTTGAGTGCTTGTATATGTGCCTGGTGTGCTTTAGGCTGACTCAGCAGGTGTTCAAATTGAAATCTGTCTTTTTTTGAGCAGTGTATTAATGCTGCACCATGGAGCTGGCCCACACCATTGAAAATTTGTAGTGTAAATTGGCTCTTTCATATCATTACATATCCTAAAGTTTTTTTTTTTTAATTTAGATTTTTGCTATAGTGTGCATGCTCTTGCTGGGGAGAGACAGAGAGACAGAAAGTGAGAAGTCACCCCCCAGGGGGATGACCACGCTACAATCCCTTTTCCTCTTGGGATCTTGGGCATGCACACACATGTGCCCAGTGTGAGTTTTAAGTTGCTAAGTCTGGGACTTGAACTGTAGTTGGCTATGTGGGAGTCCAGCAGTGTAACCATTACAACATCTGCTGGTCCTCTAAGTAGTGGTTTTATTTATTTGTTTATTTTATACACATGAAGGCTATATTTCCTATATATTAATTTCAAGGTAAATTCTTGCTAAATTTTCTTACTGCTTTTAATTACTTTTCAGTGGATTCTTTTGGTTTTTTAGGTGCAAAATCATGCACAGTCACCACACTGTGCAGCCAGAATACAATGGAAACAATGGAGTGATGACTGATGATTCCTGAGGTTGTGCATCAGGATGTATAAAATGTCTTGAGTTCTTTCTATTCATTTAAATCTTAGAAGATCAAGTAGAAGAGAGATTTTTGAGTATAGGCAATGTTTGAGATCATCCATATCATTGTGATTGCAAGGAAAAGTAAGAGTACAGATAAAGGAAGGAATCATGGATTAATACAGAGGAAATGCCTGAATATAGATTATAGGAGAATAAAGAAAATAGAGGCCCAGTCAGAGGAAAGTCCAGGGGAAGATAAAACTGCTTGATAGTGTTTTGGAAACTGGAAAGAACTGTCTATAAAAATGTAAGCTATCTGTGCTTGAGCTTTGCAAAGAAGCAAATCAGAATATTACTTCTTTGGTTTGGAAGAATAATGTGCATTGGCTTTGCAAAATAGCTGTAGAAGTTATAAATGATGTATGAAATCAAAAGTATCTCTCATTTGTTGCAGCACTGCACTCTGAGGCAATCAGATAGGTCTATTGAGCCCAAAGACCAAGATGAAGGGAAATGCAGCCCTTCCCATCACAATCTGAAATATTGAACTGTTTTTTATTTTCCTAACATTTCACAAAATTGAATCTGTTACTCTGTAGAGATGCCTCTCGCCAGTTCTATGTTAACAACAGCAAAAACGTTGATTCTCAGTTGTGCAAGGTTTCTTCAGAAATGTTTCTGTATAATGCATATTTCAGCAGTGTTCTTTGAAGGAATGGTCAGTTCACTAAATTGGAAAGTGTAGATGGAGGTGGCAGAATAATTGGATCACAAGAGAGATCTTGCATACATCAGATGCACATAAAATAAAACATTGAAGAAAGAATTTAGAGATTAACTTAGTTTCCTTTGAGAATGTTTCTACTACCTGTCTTCCATTTTCATTTTTTATCTAATTTTTTTCTACCTAGGGAATTTATTCATTATTTTAAAGACTTTTTTTTTTGACAGTTAATGGAAATGGAAAGCAGTTTTCTTTGAACTCATTCTTTTACCTACTAATGGCACTGTTGGCAGGTCCACTCGGAGTTGATTTGCAAAGAGTCTATTACCATGAAGTCTTTTGGCAAGGCGATGGGTAAGGAGAGTGAATAGAGGAAGCAGAAAGTCCCAGAGGCTATGGAAGAGAAAAAACATAAGGAATATTGAAGGGCTCTGTCCCTGTTTATTAATTCATGTCAGAGAATTTTACCTGAGTTAAGGAAGGAAAGAGACATAGAAAGAAACTTTCTTTATGAAACATTCTTTGAGATTCTGGAACACAGATGTCATGGATTTGGTGTCCAGAAGATATTTTGATAGTGTGCCTTAGCCTAGTGGCTAAGAGAGCCCTGGAAACATGCTCTTTGAGTTTAGACCCCAGCTTGCAAATTTCTAGCCTCATAACCTTGGACAGATTACTTTGCTAAGCTTCAGTCTTCTATCCGTATTAGTTCCCCATAGCTGCCTTAACAAATTACACAAACTTGGTGGCTTAAACAAAAATTTATTTCATAGTTCTGGAGGCCAGAATTCCTGTATCAATATGTCAGTTGGGCTGAGCTCCCTTGGGAAGCTTGGGCTAAGACCTGGTTTCTTGCCTTTTCCAGCTTGTGGTGACTGCTGGCATTTTCTGGAGCTTCTCGTCATGTGGCTGCATTATTCTATCTCTCCTTCTGTCTGTACATTCTCTCTCTCTCTCCCTGTCTGTGGAATCTCCTTCTGCCTCTCCTCCATAAGAGAGACATTTGTGATTGGATTTAGGATGCATTCAAATAATCCACAATAACATCCCAAGAGATCATATGCCAAGATTTGTGATTTACTTGCATCTACAAAAGTTATTTTTCTTAACTAAGGTAACTTTTACAAAGATTAGGACCTGGTATCTTTGAGTGACCATTATTCAGTTTGCTAAAATATCCTAAATAAAGATGATCATAAAAATGCCTGCTTCCTAGTCTTTCTGTGTTGATAAAAGAGAAAACACAGATAAAATATTTAAAGTAATTTCTGACATGCAAAAACATCAATTAAGCATTATATATTCTTTCTTACTAAACCATAAGCTCTCTGTGAGCAGCTACCATGTCCCTGTTTGCAAACCATCATAGCCATCATGGCCAGCACAGTGCTGTCAACAATAAATACTTGCTGAAAGAAGTATGGTAAAAAGGAATCTTTTCCCCAAATGTGCTTGCTCAAAATGTGTCTTGGGTGCATCGAGGAATCTGGAAGACATAGCAACACTTGGAAAGGTGGCATGGGTGGCATTGGGGCCACTGGGAGATGGTGCGTTGATGGTGCATAGTGCACTGGGAGATAGTGCACATGGGTGGAATTTAAATGTTGTTAGTGGGACATGCATGGTTGGTAGTGACAGGGAGGTCTCCTTCAAGAGGGGCAGATCAAGGCAAGCACCATTTGATAGCTGGTAGCATTGATTGTGGGCGCAGATGACATACCGTAGTGGATCCCCAAAATTATTTAAGTGAGTAAGATTTTGCTGGCATCTGGAAGCTATGTATTAGAAAGCAGTGAGATCTTGTTACAGGTCTAAAGAATGAAAAAAGTATATTGAAGTTTAAATGAGTCATCTCTAGACACAAACTTAACGTTCCAGTATTGTTGTTTCTTTTTCTCTACTTGTTTTTGTATCTAGTAGTACTTCTTTCTGATTCTGGTACTTTCTATTGCTTTTGTTCTCTTTTTGTAGTCTACATTTTTTATACCATTTTTATACTAGGACAATAAATCCTCAGTCAGTGGTTACACTAAGTATTTGAATTGATTGCTTTTTAAAACAGTTTTACTTTTTTTATTCATGATAGTGCAAGAGCATGTATAAGAAGTCAAGAAGGGACCAGCAGGTGGGGTGGTGGTTAAGGCGCTGGACACTCCTACATGGTTGACCACGGTTCAAGCCCCGGACCTGGTGGCTTGCTTTCTCACTTTCTCTCTCTCTCTGTCTCTCTCTGATCAAATTAAAATAAATGAATGAATAAATAAAATTAAGTAAATAATTTTTTAACAAGAGAGAAGGCAAGAAAGACAGAGAAAGATGGAGAGGCACTCTCAATGGGTCCTGTCACACTGTGATCCCCTTTCCTTGCTTTTCCAGTTCTTCTGGATCTTAGGCATGCTTAATACACCTGATGTATTTTCAAGCCAACCCAGGGATGGAAGCTTGCAAATGGCCATGTGCTTCCAGTGCTACAGTTCAGTTTCTGCTGACTGTGCCACTGGGCTGAGCCTAAATTGCTTAATTTAGACTGCTATTCAAATATGGTAGCAAACTGATATCCTAGTTATAACTGTAGCTGTAAAAATGAAAAATATTTAGAAGTCTTTAGTGGCAACAGCCTAGGGGTGACCATATAATTTATTGTCTGAACCAGGACACTATCAAGAGAACTTTAAAAGAGAACAATGTTAATAATTACCCTAGGACAGCCTCAGACAAATCAGGATGAGTGGTTACCTGTGTAAAAGTTCCAATTTGCAATTTCCTGAAGGTTTAGATGTGTTATCTCAGATATCAGGACATACCTATGGCTGGGAAATCAGAACCTAGAATGAGACTACTCACTAATTCAAGGAGCAACATCAGTTGAAGATACAGAGGAAGCAATTAGCTAATGGCAAGTGAAGTTCAGCATCCAGATGGTATAGTGACAGCATTCCCAGGTGAGCAGATGACCTATGGTAGAGACCAATCTAAAGGGTTACTAAATCCTAATGGGTGGTCAGAAAGCAGAAATGGAAACTCAGAAGAATGATAGCAGTAACAAGCTGCTTATCACAATATGGCTCAGGCAGAATGACAAACTGGGCCACTAGAAAAGGCCGAATATCGATGGATTAAACTGAAGACACTGTAAAAGTGGAGCCAACATGCCTGGTTACTTGTATTAAAGCATAACCATAAAAACTGCTTAATCTTTCCTGCTTCAAGCCAGAATTGGTTCTGGGAAGTGGGAGCTGGTCAGAGTCATAAATTATGAAGAGATCTTTGTGTAAGACACATGGAAATTTCAAACAAGTCTAAATGTTGTGAGTTCAGTTTTCTGTCCATCAAAACTATGGGTCTTTCTGCATGTTTCTTAGTAATTACTCTGTGTGGAGTTGCTCCCGTGGATGTGTATGGAAGATCCTTCTCTGAAGGTTTTCTCCCAGGGCCACTGCTTTGCTCTTCTACTGTATGCATCCCTTTGTCTTGGTTTTCTCCCAGGGCCACTGCTTTGCTCTTCACTGTATGCATCCCTCTGTCCCCATTGCTCTATTTACAGTTTCCCTGCTTTTTACTTCATTTCATGGCCTCCTCCTCTCTCTTTCTCTTCTTGTTCTTTTTCTCTTACCTAGAAATAATACAAAACAGTCTATTTTTAATTTATAGAATACCATTTTGTGTTTCTTACCAATTAAAAAAGTCAATAAGTAGAATGTTTGTTTCACTCTGTTTAGAAAAGAGAACGATTTTTTTAAAAAGCTAAATTGAAGTACTTTTGATGTATAAGAACTTCAATTGACTTTTTTCCTGTTCCTGTAGATTAGAGGTTTTTTACTGGAGGGGGAAGAATGTTATTTTTCTTGATTTAAATGTTCTAATTCTACATAGAACTTGATGTGCTTACCGTTATTGTTGCTTTTAGCCAGATACCATCTGTGTAAAGTGAGGAAGGATAGATGTTAACATCATTTTACCAACAAAAAAATTAAAGAACAGAGAGGGCAAGCAATGCAGTCCAGACCAAACAGAGACATTAAAATTAGCATTAGAATTAAGTGCTCTTAATGATTATTTTAGTGATTTAAAAAATATTTTAAAATATGAAAGTAGAGGGTTTTTTAAAAAAAGAATTATTTTATTTAACTTTATATATTTTAATTTTGACAAGAGAGGGGAAGAGAGAAAGAGAGACAGAAAGCTGCCAGATTCAGGATTCCAACCACGGTTGGTCATGGGGAAATCTAGTGCCTTTAACCACCATGCTACTTCTTGCCAGCTCTGAAAGTAGAGTTATCTTAAATACTCATAAAATTATCACTAAAAATCTTCCCATTCTAATATTTTGCAAATTTGGATTATTTTTTGTTTATCAAAGGATACATATTTCAAATACATTTGTGCTGCTTTCATTCCTTCATGATCTCATTCCCTTTTTCTTTTTCCCATAAATAGCCATTTTGAATGGAATTTTAATCATTCCTATATATTCATTTATACTTCTAACTCATGTATTAATTTGTATACAATACATAGCACTGTTCTGATATCAAGTAACCTTATATAAATTGAATAATATGTGTTATTTATTTATTTATTTTGAGAGGTTTTTGCTATAGGGCATGTGCGCTCTCCAGATAGACAGAGAGAGAGACAGAGAGACAGAAAGCAGGAAATCACCCCCCGGGGGGGGGTGGCCATGCCACAATCCCTTCTCCTCCATTCTCCTCTCGGGATCTTGGGCACACACGCACACGCGCCCGGTGTGAGTTCAAGCCACCGGGTCTGGGACTCCAACTGTGGTCGACTACGTGGGAGTCCAGCGACATAGCCATTATGCTAACTGCTGGTCCCATTAATATGTGTTATTTTGTGACTTGCTTAATCACTATTGAAATTTTTCAGATTTATCTATGATAATATAGCTACTTCAAGTTCATTAATTATAATTGCAGTATAACATCTAATTAATGTACAAATATATCATGATTTATGAATCCATTTCATCCCAGAAGACGTTACAGTAGACTTTATAGCATGAGTTTTTACTATTTGCATGACTTTAATACAAATTTTAAGGGGGAAAATATTCTACCCATATTATTGACACTAATAAAGCATTTTCTCCTTTAACTCTTGCAATTGTTGACTTAGCTATAGTATTTCCTTAAGTTTCTAGTCATATCAGAATTTCTACTTCATTTTAGTAACAAAGACTATTTCATTAAATTTGAAGAATCTTCCAAAAGTCATGGATAATGTGTGTTAAGAAAAACTGTGTATGGATTTCAAAATTTTTTGCACCATAATAAGCTAATATCTTAATTCTATTTTTTCATGAACTTTTTGAAGTCTCCCTGTATATATACTGGTATTATTTTTAGGAAGTAAACATAAAGCTATAGACTAGAGTTTTATTTAATGTAACATCAATTAGGCTACATGGTGAAGTGTATGAATTAAAAAAGTTGGCTATTATAAAACACTATGGTAAAAAAATTAAGTTAATAAATTATTCAGTTTTAGAGCTTATTTACCTTTTTTAAATATTTATTTTATTTAATTTTATTTATTCATTCATTTATTTTAATTTGTCCAGAGAGAGACACAGAGAGAGAGAGAGAGAGAGGGAAAGTGAGAAAACAAGCTACCAGGTCCAGGATTTGTACCGTGATCAGCCATGTGGGAGTGTCCAGCACCTTAACCACCATGCCACCTGCTGGTCCCAGAGCTTATTTACCTTTTTAAAAAAAATTCTCCCAAATTGAAATAATGTAATAGATGTTCACAATAGAAAATGGGGGAAATATAGGAAATACTTAAGTAAGTAATGCTATGTTTATTGATAAAATGGAATATTATTCAGATGGTAAAATGATACTTAAAGAAGATTTAAATAGTAGGAACTAATGCAAAGGGTATAATACATAAATAAAAAGTGTATATAAAAAAAATTCTCCCAAATTGAAATAATGTAATAGATGTTCACAAT
Source organism: Tupaia belangeri chinensis (assembly GCF_000334495.1). Lineage (NCBI taxonomy): Eukaryota > Metazoa > Chordata > Mammalia > Scandentia > Tupaiidae > Tupaia > Tupaia belangeri. The sequence goes on along the minus strand of NW_006159708.1, from coordinate 764,014 downwards.
AGAAAATGGGGGAAATATAGGAAATACTTAAGTAAGTAATGCTATGTTTATTGATAAAATGGAATATTATTCAGATGGTAAAATGATACTTAAAGAAGATTTAAATAGTAGGAACTAATGCAAAGGGTATAATACATAAATAAAAAGTGTATATAGTACTATTTAAGGATATAGACAAAAGCTAAGAAAGAAAGAACTAAGTTATTAACATTTGTTTCTACTTTCCTGTATTTCTCAAATATTTTTTATCTTGGATTTTTTTCAAAATTATTATTATTATTATTATTATTTTTGGAGAGGTTTTTGCCATAGGGCATGTGCGCTCGCCAGAGAGACAGAGAGAGACAGAAAGAAAGAAAGTGAGAAATCACCCCCCAGGGGGGATGGCCACACTGCAATCCCTTCTCCTCCATTCTCCTCTTGGGATCCTGGGCACGCATGCACACGCGCTCGGTGTGAGTTTTAAGCCATTGGGTCCAGGATGCTAACCGTGGTCGCATTATTATTATTATTTTCTTTCTTTCTTTTTTTCCAGGAGTGTCACAGGTAATTCTGGTTTACAGATTTGAAAACTAGTTGGTATAGGGACTAGAAGTTAGTGTAATGGCTATGCCACTGAATTCCCACATAGTCGACCGTGGTTTGAGTCCCAGACCCAGTGGCTTAAACTCACAGCAGGCACGTGTGCGTGCGTGCCCAAGATCCTGAGAGGAGAATGGAAGAGAAGGGATTGTGGTGTGGCCATCACCCCTGGGGAGGGATTTCTCGCTTTCTGTCTCTCTTTCTCTGTCTTTCTAGCAAGTGCACACACCTTATAGCAAAAACCTCTCAAAAAAAAAAAAAAATAGTTGGTTTAAGCATACATTCACAACAAGAACAAATATTTAAAATAAGATTAAACTAAATAAAAGATAGAATCTCCATGTGTAAGCACCTGATGATAGGAACTAACTGTAAAATCAGATCCATAGAGACAAAATCCTTAACACTGTAATTCAGCAAGAAGATTTTGTTAAGCTATGGTATTGTGAATGACTGTTTCTCCCTTTTTAAATGAGCTGAGAGTGGTCATATAATTTTTAAAAATGAAAGAGGTTGATTGGGAAAACTATCAGAAAACAGCCTCTTATTCTTCTATTTCTCTGCGTTCTTCCATCCTGGAGAGAGTCTTGTTTTCTGGAGAGAAGTCTTGTGTCAGCAGACTTAGATTGTACAGCATGAGACTCACAGAATCCTCTGCGTGGGCATCATCAGATGCATATTGGTGTATTTTGCCAAATTTGCATAGACATTTGTGAATATCTAAGCTGTGCTTCCCACTCTCAAATGTCTGGTGGAATGGTGGGGTACAGAAAAATGACAGAAGATGAACAGCAATAACACAAATCTCTGTGGGTTTTTGCTACCTAGCAAGATGCAGAGCAAGAGTGGTTGAGAAATTATAATTCATTTAAAAAGCTGAAGTCCTTCTCAGATGGATGCTGTTGGGTTCATGGCTAATCTCTTGAAGGGATGACGCAGCTGATAAGGTAAATGCCAAGAAATTATGAACTCAGGAGGCTCCATGTGTCTTTATGTTCCTTTCCTTGCTGAGCCCCTCTTCACCTACTCATTCCTTGTAACTTCAAGGGTAGAGGAAATATAGATATGTAAAGAAATTCAGATCCTTTCAGATTTCAGGCTTCCAGAATCCTAGGCCTTCCAAGTGAGTAAATAAGTGAGATGTGACTCAACAATGCCTTTATATCCATTACTTTTTATTTGGGTTCCATGTCTGAATGAAACACTGATCAGGACTTGCTCCCTGTGTATCTAGTTTGATAGTTGGCCTGCTCTATCACTCACCTTAAGGAGCCACTGTGCTATGGCCCGTAGTTATCACGCAAAATTTGGCAGCTTGTCTGAATGGTGAGCATATGCTGTGGGAAAATAGGTTCTTGGCTTCCTTTGCCATGTTTGACCTTTCACATCCTTAACCGTGATGAGAAGGGAATCCTTTAGCATAATAACACACCAAAGTTGTGCTGTGTGAGGTGATCTGCATTAAGCAAGAGAGAGACTTGTATTTTCTGCAGATGACATTTTGAAAAATACAAAGGTAGGACAGGAAATGATGGTCTTCTCTATCTTGCAGAGGTTGAGACAGAACAAAGCCTGTGAGACCATGGGACCAACCATTTGTGAGAGGAATTTTGAGGCTGGCTTCTGTTGGTTCTCTATGAACTAACAGGCAGCTTGACAAAAGGAGAGGATCTTTCTTTCTTTCTTTCTTTCTTTCTTTCTTTCTTTCTTTCTTTCTTTCTTTCTTCATTCCTTCCTTTTTTCTCTTTCTTTTCTTTTCTTTTCTCTTTTCTTTTCTTTTCTTTTTTTTTCTTTTCTTCCTCCCTCCCTTCCTTCCTTCCTTCCTTTCTTTCTCTCTCTCTCTCCCTCTCTCTCTCTCTCTCTTTCTCTCTCTCTTTCTTTCTTTCTTTTAAATTCTGCCAGAGGGTAATTGCACTCACTGGAGAAAGACACAAAAAGAAAGGAGAAAACACCCCTTTGAGCCATGGTCACACTGCAATCCTGTCCCTCCATTTCTCCATTTTTTAGCATTCATATGTGCCCAGTGTGTTTCTCAAGCTGCCAGGGCCAGGACTTGAACTGCCAATTGGCCATGGGCTCCAGCTACCTTAACCACCAGACCATGGGCTGGTTCAAGACAGGTTTTTAATATTTATTTTATTATTTGCGTTTATCTTGTGTCTGATCAGCTGCTAGCAAGATTGTGACCTCTTTGGTATGAGGTTGAGCCTGTCCCTCCTTCTGGATGTTTGGTGATCTGGTGAAGACATTGTAATACTGAGAAAGAGTGAATTCTCAAATATGGATCCTGAAGAAAGAACAGTGGGGAGCACTGTAAGGAGCTATAGAGGGACTGTTTCTTGCTACTTTTCTAAAAAGCCCATGAAGTGACTTCACAAGCCCCTGTCCAATATTATTTACTGTTCCCCAGGCAGCCTTCAGAGTAGTCTTTGGAAACTGGCTGAATATACTTTGGAAACAAAATTTATAAGACCAATAGTGACAGTTCGCTAAATTCCTGGATGTCCTGCAGAAACTTACACTAATTTTTCATTGTCTTTTGCTACTATTAAGAGTATGAGCATTCAACTTTGATTAAAATGTGCCCTTTTCAACTGCCAGTTTATTTGTCCTTTAGTCAAGACAGACACATCCTTCAGACGATATTATCATGCCGGTGCAGTAAGAACCGTAACGGATCTCTGACAGTTTCAAGACAGAAGTCTGAAGTAGCTGGCATGTTGTTGCTTATAATTCAGGAGCATTGAAAAATAGGTTTTTTTTCTTAACCTTATTACTTACATCAACATTAATACTAATAAAATCCCTCATTTTTTCTTTTTAAGAAGGAATATTCATCTTTACAATTATATGTAAAATATTTCTCCAGAACTCCTGCTACAGCTTTTAATACTCAACTTATGTAATAAAATTAAGATATTTCTAGGGGCAGTTTTTACTCATAAGCTAACAAGTTCCGGTTTACCTGGGGAAAACTGCAAAACCTGCATAAAGAGCAGAGGACATTGGTAGAAATGACCAGAGTCCCTGCCCTCAGCTTCCAGTTACGGCTCTCAACTGGACCCGTTTATCCTGCCATTTCAGTTACCCCCATTTGTCAAAAGGGCAAGAAATGCCTACAGCTCTGTTGAAAATGAGACATTCAGTCGTTGTTTTTCATAGATGAGGCGAGTAAAACCAACCCAGTGGATTCTCAAGGTTCATCAAATCAGTCTTTAGAGCAGACTCTAGAATTCTAAAATTTCCCTGTTAAAACAGGCAAAATATTAAAAATATGGTGTATATTCAGTTTTCAGAGAAGTAATTAGGAGTTGACTTAAAGTTCTAGCAGAACTACAGTTAAACAGGGCTACCTAGTTTTTAATGAGATGATAGACTATTTATCTGGGGAATACATCCTATTGGAGAATATAAAAATTTGCTTATTAAAATGCATTTTGAAACAGCTGAGCTGGGAAATTCTAGCAGGCCAGAAACAATGAGAAAGCAAACAGAGACAAATAGTGGTAAATAGTGTTGGCGCTGGCCTCTACCTGGGGACATTTGTCATGGTAGATCACACTTAGTCATGTAAGAATTAAGGCAGGGTTTGAGCAGAGTAGGGTTAGATGCAAGACTCTTGAATAAAGCTAGTTCACTTGCTACAAGTGTACTAGAGAAAGGTCCACTCAACAGAGGCAGAAGGTAAAGATATTGCTTGTTACTACCCTTGCTCTGGGTGGAGTAGGGAAGACATACCTCACCAGCAAATTTCTAATTTCAATCCCACAGTAATATGAGTATAGAGATGGAAATCTCGTAACTACTGGACCTGAGCAAAACAGACTTAAGTAGAAAATATGAAGTTCTCCTGGATCAGTCATGCTTTCTGGTACCCTGTAGAGGAAACACAAATCTTTTTGGAGGGAAGCATTTTAAACTAAGATTTCAAATAATTCATACAGAGAAATGTCCAAAGAATTTGTATACACAGTTAACATGACAAACAAGCCATCATAAGCAAGAACCGGCAGAAAAAACAAACAACAGAATCAAACTTTTAAAAAACAGTGATTATGGGATTTTCAAATGTCAAATATAAAATAATCATGTTATAATGTGGTCTAAGGAAGTAAAAGAATAGATTGAAAGTCTGGTGAAGAAACATATGTCTATTGAAAATAGTCAAGGTATTGAAAATAAATCAAACTAGAATTTTTAGAATAAAAAAAATCATGACTGAAATTAGTAACTCTATACAAGTTAAACATCAGATTAGATATAATTGAAGAAAATACACCAGCTAGTGAACTGTAGGATGCCTCTGAAGAAATTGCTCTGAGCTAAGTATAGAGAAATAAAGGGATTTAAATATAGGGGTGTTTGACATTCAATAAGATGCCAGTAATAAGGGTTAATTGTTGTATTTAAAATTAAAGATAGAAGCTGGTCCTGTATTGCAGCAGTTAAGTGTTGTGCACGGGGAGTCAGATCCTACATGACTGGTTGTGTTTCAAGTTCTGGCCCCAGCAGCTTAAAAAAGTACCAGGTTCATGTTTATGACAGTTCTAAGACCTGATGGGATGGTAAATGAAGGAAACAGGATTTCTGCATGACTATGCTCCATTGGGGGATATTTTCTCTCTTCTCTCTCTCTCTCTCTAGCAAATGTCCTTTAAAGAAAGAAAAAAGAATAAAAGTTTAATTTATAGGATAATAATTTATAAGTAAGGAAGAAAAGTGATGGGAGTAACAATTTTCTAAAGTCCTTGATTTTTTTCCCATTTGTTTATTTATTTAGTTTTTGACATCAAATCAAAGATATTACCATATAGATCATTTCTCAATAGAAAATTTTTTCTTTTAAGTTTATTTTACTGAACATCATCACAGCAAAATGTAATTCCCCTCCAGAATACACTGTATATTGACACCATTTATATTTTTGGATCTGTTTCTTGTGGTTTCTCTTTTTAAAAAAAGATTGTAAGCAAATTAGTTTACTTTAGACTTTAAGTTAAATATGCATAGTAAAATTTCCAAGGTAATCATCATAGAATTCATCTTCCAATGTAAAATTGGAAAAATAGAATGAAGGTGAAAAATAAGTAATAAATCTCAATCAGTCCTAAAGAAGCAAGGAAGAAAGAGGAAAAAAATAAAAACAAAGAAAAAATTGGGGCGAGAAGTAAGCTCAAAATAAGGTAGTAGAAAGTAATTTAGTTATTTGAGGAAGCCTTCAAAAAGCTCACAGAAAATGAATATTATGAAAGACATATACATAGATTTAAAATATTTGAACTGAATTTGTTTTTTCATTTTTCCATGAAATATTTCACATCCCCTAGTATTAGTAATCATACAAATGTAAATGTGGCAAATTCCTTAGTTAAAATACAATTATTTTTAGATTGCATTTTATAAAAATTCCACAATATGCAGTTTATAAGAAATAGTTTTTTTGTGCTATTTTTAAGAACCTAAAAAACTGAAAGTAAAAGAACAGAAAAATATACAAAAGGAAATATAAAACAGAAAAGAAAGTTGATGTAGGTATTTTAACTAGAAAAGTGGACTTCAATGTACAAGCAATATTAGAAATAAGGAAGTTTACTGCATGTTAATAAAAATTTCAGGTTTTCAGGAAGATATTGACAATAACTTCTAATTTAGAGGTACTAAATAGCATAGTTTCAACATATATTGATATAAAGCAAATTTTGAGCTAAAATATGAACAAAAATTAACAAAGCTATATAATGGAAAGTTATAATTTATCTTTCTCAGTAACTGATAAATAAAGTAGATGAAAATCAATAAAAATATAGAAGATTTGAAAAATATCAGGTAAGACTTTGGCATGTGGTTAAGGTGGCTGGATCCCACACGGCTGACCATGTAGTTTGAGTCCTAGATTGGGTGACTTGAAAAACATGCAATGTACACGCGTGCCCTAAATCCCAAGAGGAGAATGGAGAAGGGATTGCAGCATGGCCATCCCCGCTGGTAGTGCTTTCTAATTTGCCTTCTCTCTCTCTCTCTGTCTCTCTCCAAGTGAGCATATGTACTCTATAGCAAAAACAAAGATAAAAATAAATAAATAAATAAAAGGGAAAATATAATCAGCTATTTTGATCTAATGATCTAATGATTATCTTTTGAATACTGCTCTCAACAACTAGAGAAAAACAATATGAAATTATTACCCTAATTCTCAGAATGCTTCATAAAATGGGCATGTTCTAAGCCAGAAAGTGTGTTTCAATAAATTTTAAAGGGACCAGCAGTTAGTGTGATGGCTATGTCGCTGGACTCCCATGTAGTCGACCACGGTTCGAGTCTCAGACCCGGTTACTTGAAACTCACGCCGGGCATGTGTGCATGCGTGCCCAGGATCCCGAGAGGAGAATGGAGGAGAAAAGATTGTGGCGCGGTCATCCCCTCTGGGGGGGTGATTTCTCGCTTTCTGTCTCTCTGTCTCTCTCTGTCTGTCTGGCAAGTGCATGCGCCCTATAGCAAAAATCTCTAAAAAAAAAAAAAACCCTTCAAATAAATAAATAAATAAAATTTAAAGATAGCTTCTCATAGGCCACATTCCTTGACTTCATTTTACAACAGCTTGAAAAAATAATCTCAAGTAATGATAATATAAGAGACAGACTTTTCATATAATTGTCCCAATTTCTTAATACCTGGCTCTATTAGCCAGAGAAGATATAATCCAATTTCTATTTTTTTTTTCTTTTTTTGGAGAATTTTTTTCTATAGGTGCGTGTGCTCGCCAGAAAGACAGAGAGAGACAGAGAGAGAGAAAGCAAGAAATCACCCCCTAGGGGGGATGGCCACGCCACAATCCGTTCTCCTCCATTCTCCTCTCGGGATCTTGGGCACACACGCACACGTGCCCGGCGTGAGTTTAAGCCACCAGGTCTGGGACTCAAACCGCGGTCGACTACATGAGAGTCCAGCGACATAGCCATTATGCTAACTGCTGGTCCCTAATCCAATTTCTCTTTGGAGACAGTGGAAATGGTAGATTAAAAGTAAGACCTTAAAAAAAAAAAAAAAAAAACGGTGCTAGAATCCATCCTATGATGCAGGCATATAATTTCTGGAATTCTAGTACTAGTGAGATATTTTGAAGTTTCTCAGTCTAGGTGCTATGCAAAACTGGCCATATTAATATTTTTAGGTTGTTTTTAAATGTTTGTTTATATACTTCACTGAAAGTTGTGAAAGCACTGGAATAACACAATCAGTAATACCTGAGACCTCAAAAAACATAACCAAAAAGAACAATCTTTGAATTTATTTTATAAGAGAGCAATTATTTTGATCAGGTTGAACTTTTTTTTCTTATTTTAGTATTTTCCCATGGTCAGTTTGAAAAAAAAACATACATTGTTTAAATAGAATTTAGTGAAATTCTTTAAATGAAAAGTTGTTCAAGATTTTTGTTTTTTAGCATTCTGCAAATAGCATTTTGCCTTTGCTCTGCTGATAAAAGTTTCTCAACTCTCAAAGCCTTTAGAATTGTACTTGTTTTAAACATTGTATATGTAAAAGTTTAACTGATGTACTTGTTGAATTCTTAAATTATGTAGGAATTTTTGGGGCCAGCAAGTGGCATAGTTGTTGAGGTGCTAGACTTCCATGTGGCCAACCATGGTTTGAGTCGCCTGGCGTGTGTGCATGTGGTAGCATGGCCATCCCTGTTGGGGGGAGTGACTTTTCATTTTTCTTTCTGTCTTTCTGGTGAGTACATGTGCTTTCTAGCAAAAATCCCTCTAAAAATGAAATAAAAATATATATATAGGGATTTCTAATTGTTGAAAAAATTTCGAAACCTTAAATATAGATACTAAAAGTCAAAATCAGATTGCCTTTACATTAACTACTTAACTTAACTGAATCCTCAGTTATTTGGCTTCAATAAAAACCTCGTGTCACTTTTTGACATAAATTGTTCCGTCAATATGGCAAACTAAAAAAAAATTATTAAAATTAGAAACATTAATGAATGATTATCACAATGACAAGAAGAGCAACAACAAGAAACAAATCACCTCAATAGAATTACAGATCTAAAATAACCTGAAAAAAACCCCTGCAAGTTCAGCTTCAGTGTTGTGTGCTGCTAAGATACTGTGCACCATACACATGGGAGGCCTGGATTTGTTCTGATCTGACCTAAAGGCCAGGAGCAGTGGAGTGAATTTGTAATCCCAGTAATGCTCAGAGAATCTCGAGTTTGGGGCTGGCCAGGGCAACATAGTGAGATCCTGTCTTATAAAAGAGCCAGGCATGGTGTTGAGTGCCTGTAGTTCCAGCTGGGAGGATGAGAGCTGGTATCACAGGTACCCTCTGGGTGTGCCCAATGGGTGTGCCCAAAACACTCCCCAGGGTCTGACCCTAAGCTCTTCCCATATGGCTCTAGTATCATGCCCTTACACTTGAGCCAATGTAGCTCGGTCTTTTCAATCTTTTTAAATATTTTAAATTTTAATCAGGATCTGTATAGTTGTGGCTCTTCAATTTTTATTTCTATTTTTATTTTTATTTTATTTACTAGAGGGCACGTGCACTTGCCAGAGAGACAGAGAGGGAAAGTGAGAAATAACCCCCTGTGGTGTATGGTCACACTGCAATCCCTTCTTTGCCATTTCTCCCTCCTGTTGGGACTTTGGGCTCACATGCACATTGGCCTGGTGTGTTTTTTTAGCTGCTGGGTCAGGGACTCTAATTGGGCAGTCAGCCATGTAAGATCCAGTCATCATGAGCACTGTGCAACTTGCTGGTCCCCAGTTTTTTAAAGAGTTTTTTGCTATAGGACATGTGTGCTTGCTGGAGAGACAGAGAGAAGCAGAGAGACAGAAAGTGAGAAATCACCTCCCCCCCGCTCCAGGGGGAATGGCCATGCTGCAATCCCTTCTCCATTCTCCTCTTAGAATTTTGGGCGCACACATGTCTGGTGTGAGTTTTAAGACACCGGGTCTGGGACTTGAACTATGGTCAACTATGTGGGAGTCCACTGATGTAACCATTATGTCATCTGCTGGTGGTCCCAAATAAAATTTATGAGAGTAACTCTTTTTCTTTTTTCCCCCCAAAAAACCAGAATATTTTTCCTCTCTTTCTTTTGTCTTTCGATTTAGGGATATTTTCTTTCATTATTTAATTGATTACTGCTTCTCAACTGGCCCTTCTATCCCCTTAAGATGCTTCATGCCAGGTATTCTGGATACCTCCCACATTGCTAGTGTTTCATTCAGTACTTGTTTTTGAAATGTTTTACTGAATTCAGAGAGAATTTGTCAAACATATCCTCTGATGCCTTTGTTTGTTTTTGGTATTATCTAATTAACTTTACTGCCTTAAGTAAAATTCATCTCTCTTGACTTTCAACTCAAAATAATCTTTCCTACTTTATATTGTTTCTTTTCCATTGGTGCAAATAAAATCAAGAATATGAATAAATTGTTTTGCAAGTTTTATAGTATTTGTCACTGGACACTGCAGGACTTTGTTCTGATTCTCCAAATGGTTCACTTTAAAAAAATAATGTAAGCCATAGTACTAGTCAATGTCTAGTGATTTTTGTCTTTTTTACAGGTGGGTGCTTTTCATGTGTCTAATATTTGAAGGCGAGCAGTTTCTGCCAGAGACTGTTTCTTCGGTCCTTTATTTCCAGTTAAAGGGGAAAGCAGGGGTTTATATTGTTTTGATGGTTTCTTTTGTCCATTTTGGAGAGAGGCACAGACTACCTTTGTGCCTGGAAACTTCATTATGTAGCACAGAACTCATCTACTCAGCAAATACTTATTGAGGACCAGCTCTGTGTCAGACACTGCTGGGCAGTGGAGATAATGACGATGAATATGACAGACCCAGTTCTTGCTCTTGTATGGTTTCCAGACTCTTAGGAAAGTCATAGGTCAAAAAATTACACAAAAGAATACTGTATTACCAGTAGTGGAGAAGGTTATAAAAACTTATTGCATTCTCAGTGAACTGAAAGGATTGGTAAAAAATGATTGTTCAGAGAGCATAGAGAAGTGTGAGAAGGCAGGAGGGGTAGGTGGTACAGAATCTTTTTTCTTTTTTTTTTTTTTGGAGAGATTTTCACTGTAGGGCGCGTGCGCTCGCCAGACAGACAGAGAGAGACATAGAGACAGAAAGCGAGAAATCACCCCCCAGGGGGGATGGTCACGCCGCAATCCCTTCTCCTCCATTCTCCTCTCGGGATCTTGGGCACGCACGCACACGTGCCCGGCGTGAGTTTTAAGCCACCGGGTCCGGGACACGAACCGCGGTCGACTACGTGGGAGTCCAGCGACATAGCCATTACGCTAACTGCTGGTTCCCAAGTGGTACAGAATCTTATAGGACACATTAAGAATACTGAGAATAATCCAAAAGCAATCGAAATCCATTTACAAATATTAAAATTAAGTGGGTGGACGGTATACTTAAATTTTAAAAAATTTGTGTTTGAAGAGTCGCTCTAGATTCCATTGCGGAGGACACTGGGTATGAAGAGACCACCTTAGAATCACCTTGCAGCCATTTTGGCAAGAAATAAGTGATTGTAGCTTGGGCTAGGCTTGGTGTAATGGAGATGGAGCTAAGAGAACATATTTAAGAAATATTTAGGTGGGGCAATATTATGAAGAATGGGTAACTGATTCATTGCTGGGTGAGAGAAGAGGATTTCAGTTCCTTATTTGTGCCCATAGCCTATTGCCTCCATTTCATGCCTGCTTTGGGAATCATGACCTCACTTGTATTATTGTAAGAAATTGGCTTACGTGAATGTGGAGGTGGCTAGAAATGTCTAATATACTCAAAGAAAGATTTCAGGAAGGAAACTGAAGCTAAAATTCCTGGACTCAAGTTTATGCTGCAGTATATTGGCAGGATTTCTTCAGAGAAGTATCAGTTTTGCTTTGAAGGCCTGTCAACTGATTTAAATCAGACCATCCAAAGTATCTGCAATAATCTTGCTTACTTAAAGCCAACTGATGATAGACTTTAATCACATCAACAAAATATCTTTAGCAACACCTAGATTACTGTTTTACTGAGTAACTGGGGAGTGTAGCCTAGCCAAGATGATACATAAAAATGTCACATTTTATAAATAAAATATCTTGGGAACTAGTTTTGTTCTTTTTTGGGGGGGAGGGTTATATGACCTATGAAGACAATCTTTGAGAACTCAATTTCCAGTGACTGGAAAAATTTTCCAACATGTAAGCTTTATTATTTGAATTTTGAAAGTAACTATTGAGTTTTGCCGCTTTAGGTGCATTTCCGCCCTTTCCTAGAAGAATCTACTGCATTCTGAATTAGGTGACAATGGTGTCCATTAACTTTTGGTTGTGTAAGCTTCTAAATAGCTGTGATTTCCCACTAATTTTTAAAAAAATACTATTCCCACCAACCTCTTTTCTTTGGTAACTGTTCTTTAAAAGAGCAGCAACTACTTTGTCTTCTCTCTCTTTTTTTTTTCTTTGCCATTCTAGATCCTGAATAGACTTCTATGTAGTACTATCGAACCGCATCCATTGCTTTTGTTATATAGAGGGCTGGACAGGATTTATTAACCTTTGGGTTGTCTATGGCCAGCAGCAGAATCAGTCAAGTAAATAATCCTTTTATAATGTGTGGGTAAACTTTTTGACCCTACAGAAACAAGACTAGGCACATTCTGAGCTGAGACAATCCTATGTTGCTTCAGTTGCTTGATTTTAATTTACGATGCCCACTTTTAGTTAGCCTGATCATCATTAAGTGGAAATAAGCCAGAGATGAGGCCATAATAACACAAAGAATAAGGGGAATCAGCAACTTAAAAGGGGCTATTCAAGAAGTTCACGGAAAATGTGTCTCATAAATTTCAAATTTATCTTGCATTAAAATAAACTTGTACTTTAATACCATCTTTCCATGAACTTTTTTTTTTTTTGAGAGGTTTTTGCTATAGGGCATGTGTACTCACCAGACAGACAGAGAGACAGAGAGACAGAAAGCAAGAAATCATCCCCCAGGGGGGATGGCCACGGCACAATCCCTTCTCCTCCCTTCTCCTTTCGGGATCTTGGGTACGCACGCACACGCACATGCTCCCGTGTGAATTTTAAGCCACCAGGTCCGGGATGCAAACTGCCGTGGACTACATGGGAGTCCAGTGACATAGCCATTACACTGTTGGTCCCTTTCCATGAACTTTTTGAAGTCCCCTTATGCCAGTGAGAATAGCATGCTGTGTAGAAAGGAAGCATTGTAAAAACTGAGGGAAAAAATGGCTAAAACAAGTGTCAGGAAATCAATTGAAAGACAATGACATAAGAGATAAAGAAATGTTAGGGAAATGGTAAAAGCCATAAAAACTAAACAAATGGGGAACAAACTATAAAACAAACGATGTGGTGTCTGGAAAAATACAGTAAAACGACTTTAGAACAGACAGTTTATTTTCTTCAACTGATATATTGAGTTAATTAGTATTACATTTGATCAAAAGCTTCTGGAAGTTATTTTTTCAGAAGTTATTTTTTAAATAACTTGTGGTTAACTTATTTCTCCTCCATTCACTGAAATAAGTACTTTTCCACAGCTTTATTTTATTTTAAAGTATAGTTGAGACCAGTAATTCTCAAAGTTGCCTTGGTGTAATCTGGAAACTGTAAGCACACTCTTAGGCTGCATCCAGGCCTGCTTGCTTAGTAACTCTGAGAATGGAGCCCAGCCATCTGTGTCTTCTCAAGCCCTCCAAGAAATGCTGATGCAAGCTCAATTTTAAGAACTACTGGTTCAAAATACAAAAGCTATTTGAGAATGTCAACTCTCTCTGTTTCATACTAAATTTCTTGAGGTCCTATTAGAAGATACTAAGCCTAGTCCCTACTCTGTTACTTGTTATAAATCCGTTTTTTTCTTCATAGTGTCGTCTATACCAGCAGTCCCCAACCTTTACAGTACTTAGGGTAAACTCTATATACGGAGCTCTCCTCCCTCTCTGTCTTCACTCTGATCCTCTGAAATCCAGCTGCTAGCTCAGTTGGACCTCACGAGCCCCTGGTGACCATTTTCTTATCTCATGAAGCTGGCCTGTGACTGGAGCTACTCTAGAAGTATGCCTCACACTTCTCCCATGTAAACATCACAAGACTAGAGGCACTAAACCCAGATATAACTTGCTGATTCTATTTATTGATAAGCTGATCTAGAATCAAAACCCCAAAACAACATAATTTATGCATGCTTTAATTTTGTATATAAAACCTGAGCTTCTATTTGCTGATGGCATGATCCAGCCATCAGTGGAGCTTCCCTAGTAAGTAAACTCATGCCTTTCTCTGCTGGACCTCCGAGTGTGTTCTTTGGAATTGGTAAATATTGTGGACAGGCACCCCCAAGTTTGAGTTCCCCAGAAACATTCAGTATGATTGTCAGGATTCCAAAGAGCACCCCATTGTAGTGACCACAGGGGAAACTGAGGAAAAGCAGATGTTGCTGGGAAAAGTACCAGGAAGGACCCCCACCTCAATGTGGTATGAGGTAGCCAATCTTTTAGACAAGGGACCACCATGTGAGATGGGGGCACCCCAAAATGCTTATAGGACTGCTAGAGCTTCTAAGGGCAGTCCATGAGAAGGGGAACCTTTGGAAAGAAAAGAAAATCAAGACCATCAAGACCATTGCCAACACAGTTGGCTGGGCACTCCTCTGTGCTCTGCACTTAGCCACAGAGCAAGGATTAGCTGCCTGTACAGAAGCGCTGTGCCAGAGGGAAGAGCTCCTACTTGAGTGAGATGCAGGAGTCATGGAGACCTGCTTAATCAATGCCTGAAGCAAACAATGTAACAATTAGAGGAATTAACCTGCTGCTTTGCAAAGGTTAGTGGGCAGAAAATGCTGCTAACATGCCACTGTGCAACCGTGGCATGATCAGACTGAAATCTCCAAAGGAGGGACCCTGCTGAGGACTTCAACTTCTCAGAAGTGGGTTCCATTGAGGTGATAGAGGATACCGAGGAAGATTCACAACTAAACCTGTAGTAGTACAGAAACTGAAAACCTTGCCACCACAACCTGTGGGAGCTGACCCCCAGAACTTGCCACCACTCCATTGATTGCTACACACCATGGTTCAACCACATACATCAGCTGAATTGGTAGAGCTAGCAACAAGATTTTGGCAGAAAGGTTGTGAGAGCAGGGCTGAGTGGCTCCTGTGTATGGGAGATGCAGGTGCAGATGAAATCCTTCTCTCCAGTGAGGAGATGTGAAAGATGTCTCCTCTAACTTGTCACCCTTCGCTGAGGCAACACTTCCACAGTGCCTCAGCAGAGGATGAAAATGCCTTCCTTAGCCTGGCTTACTACAGCATCTACCTTGTCTGGTGCAGTGAGGGTGGGTGATCTGCCATCCTTAGTCCCCAAATGAAATACTGTAGAAAAATTATAGGAATTTGGGTCCAGCAGATGGCATAATGGTTATGTTGCTGGACTCCCACATAGTTGACCGTGGTTTGAGTCCCAGACCTAGAAGCTTAAAACTCACACAGGGTGCACGTGAGTGCATGCCCAAAATCCCGAGAGGAGGATGGAGAAAAAGGGATTGAGGCATGACCAGCCCCCCGGGAGGTGATTTCTTGTTTTCCATCCCTCTGTCTCTTTGGTGAGCATGCGTGCCTTTATAGCAAAAATCTCTTCTAAAAAATTATAGGAATTTATCTGGGAATTGGGAATACACCATCTATACTAACTCTTTTAGGGGGCCAGCTGATACGGATTTCACTGTTGGTATAAAAGACAAGATATTGTAGTCAGTCCCTTCCTCCTATTATGGTGCTCTTTTCTCAGTCCTTGCCCCATGTTCACTGACTGCCCCAAAATTGCCAACCTAGAAGAGACTAAAATGACAAGACAAAAACAGAAACAAAAACGAAAATTCAAAAAGTGAAAAGTAAAACTAAAGGGTCAAAAAGTCAAAAACAGGGAAATGAACATATAGAACCTACTAAAGTCAGTGCAAACAGATGTGAATAGATTTAATAAAGGCTAGACTAGATCCCACAAAACTAGAAAAATATCTCAGGGTGGTCTTAGCATGGCTGTGTCAACCGTTGCCAAAAGCCCCTGCCTAAAAAACAAAACAAAACAAAACAAAAAAAAACCCCTGAAGTGTGAGTCCTAGAATGGACTCCAAACAAGATTAGTAATGCCCCTCTCCTCTGACTTCAAAATGTCTTGTGTGATAGATACCTCCTTCTGCTGGAACAATAAACATATAGTTCCCAGCAC
>NW_006159708.1:745960-748112 GCF_000334495.1 Tupaia belangeri chinensis | reverse complement strand
ATTGGACATGGCAGTTAATATGAGAGGGAGGCCAAGTCCTGGGAGACATGTGAGCCTCCTCTGTGGCTTGGAGTCCACACTTGGAGCTTACAATGTATTAGATATCACAAAATGTACAGTGAATATTAGTATTAGTTAATACAGGGGCTGAAAGTACACTTACTTATAATCACTGTTGTGAATTTGAGAGACCTCCAACTACAATTCATGGCTATGAAAAAAATACAATCAAAAGTAACTCTGATCTTAGGTATTGGGTGATTCTCTCCTTGCCCCTACAAAGTGCACATATCTCCTATATATATATATATATATACAGACACACACATACACATATATATATATATACACACATATATATACACACATATGTATGTATTATACATATGTATATACTAGGTGTTGATGTACCAAGATAGGAGTTATATATATATATATATGTGTGTGTGTGTGTGTGTGTGTATGTGTATGTATATATTAGGTATTGCTATACCAAGATAGGAGTTAGACCCTACTTACAGGCCCTGAAAGAAAGTCACTATGTTTTTCTTTTTAATGAAGTCTCTGTGTTTTTCTTCTGTGGTCTGATTAATGTACAATATATACCCTTTTTTTCATGTCTCTAAAGCATTTATGATTCTTGGGACCAGCAGATGGCTTAATGGTTATGTCACTGGACTCCCACATAGTCAACTGCAGTTTGAGTCCTGGACTTGGTGGCTTAAAACTCATGCCAGATGCATATGCGTGTGTGCACAAAATCTCAAGAGGAGAATGGAGAATGGACTGTGGCGTGGCCATCCCCTTGAGGCATGATTTCTTACTTTCTACCTCTCCATCTCTTTGTCTCTCTGGCAAGTGCATGCACCCTACAGCAAAAAAAAATCTCAAAAAAAAAAAAAGAATTTATGACACTCTGCTAATAATGCAGAAGATAGGGATTTTGAGCACACTGTCAGGATGAGGCCAAGATGGAGGCACAGTAGCTATGTTCTCATAGTCAAAAGCTGGCTGTTTGGGACTCAAATAAACCTGTAGCAGTTTCTATTCCATAACTGTATTCTTGCTATGGTCTGCTGATCCCATGAAGAATAGGGTAATAAATCACTTGGACTACCATGTAACAATTTTTTAAAGCTGACTTCCTCATCAGAAATCCAGCCCTTTGCTCAGACTGCTAAATAAAAACCCCTCTCCTCCAGCTCCTCTTTGGCAACCCATTTGTGTCCCCTTCTACTCTATTGGAAACTTTTTCTCCTTCCCTAATGAATTCCTCTTTCTTCTCCTCTCTGTGTCTGCATCTCTAATTCTTCTGTGTCTTCTCTAATAGGACAACTAGGGGATAATATCTTCCATTGGTCCTGGGATGTCCATTTTAACAAGGAACTAATTTGCAATGTGTATATTTGCCCTCAAATTATTGGTAAATAAACTAATCCTATCCAATGCCACAACTCTGGCTCAGTTATATTATCAAGGACACATTAATAATTACCACGTGACAGCTTAAGAGACCTCACTTCCATGTCATAGATCAAAGTGCCCTTGGGCCTGATCAAGTATGGTATACTAAGCCGGAGGTCTTCCCAGAGTGTCCCCTACAGTCCCAAGATAAGAATGTTGCTTGGATATTACCTGATAATAGAGACTTATCTTTTGCTTGTGCCACTAAAACATTTGTCTTGTCATTCTTAAGCCTAAGGGTGGGGAATACATTCCTGCAATGTGCAGGCACCCTCCATCAAGCACACATCAAGTCCGCCTGGTGGGTGTGCTCTGAGTTCCCGTCATTGGCAACCTCTGGTATGCCCTGGAGAAAATACCTTGTTAATCACTCTAAATAGGCTTTCCTGCACAATTGGCAGACTTCTAGAGACACTCACTATAGACTGGTGAGCCTGACTGAGATCAAAAAACATGTTTTGCAATTAGTCTAAGACTTGGCCTATACTAAAATATACAGTATGAGATGGCCTAAAATGGTTAATGGTTGTCCAGATAAAAAATTAGAAAATCTGGGAAACAGCAGTTAGCATAATGGCTATGTCGCTGGACTCCCACGTAGTCGATCGTGGTTCGCGTCCTGGACCCGGTGGCTTAAAACTCACGCTGGGCACGTGTGCGTGCATGCCCAAGATCCTAAGAGGAGAAT
>NW_006159708.1:744224-745947 GCF_000334495.1 Tupaia belangeri chinensis | reverse complement strand
ATTGCGCCGTGACCATCCCCCCTGGGGGGTGATTTCTCGTTTCCTGTCTCTATGTCTCCCTCTGTCTGTCTGGCAACCGCACGCACCCTATAGCAAAAACCTCTCCCCCCCCCAAAAAAAATTAGAAAATCTGCCATCTATTGTTATAAATGCCTAAGTGGCACTCATAATTAAACTCCTCAAAATGTGGAGTAGACACCATTAAAAATGTGTGGTGGGGATTCAGTATAATTATGGTGCACTTCATTTCTATTATTATTATATTGTAATATATAATGAAATAATTATATAACTCACCACAATGCAGTATTTGCAGCCAATCACTGCCTCAACTCTACCTCAGATCACAGGCATTAAATTCTCATGAGGAGCCCATAACCTAGATCCCTCATATGTGCAGTTCACCATAGGTTTCACACTCCTTTAAGAATCTAGTGCTGTCACTGATCTGACAGGAGGTGGAGCACAGGGGGTGTTTCCAGAGGTAGAGAGCTGCTGAAAATACAGATGAAGCTTTACCTTGCTCACAACTGCTCACCTTTTGCTGGGTGACCCAATTTCTAACAATAACAGTTCATGTCCCAGGGGTTGGGAACCCCTGATCTACACTATATGAATTTCTTTTTCACTTCTGAAGGAATAAACAGAATTGTTATACTTGTTCACTAAGTCAAAGTATACAAAGCTTTCCTAGTATTTCTAATCCTCTGTATCTTGGTGATAGCCCCAAAATAAATTCAATTTCTCTACTTGTCTCAAGCACACATAACATTCTTATTTCTAGGGGTTTGATATACTGCATATGTCCCTTGGGTTCATTTCAATTGAATTTATAATCAGCTTCCCTAATACACCCATTCTGGGAAGTGATTCTTTCACCTTTTTGAAATGACTCAGAGCAAGTTTTTCTTGAAGAGATCCTTTTAGAGAACCCAGGTATATTTGATCATTCTTGAGCACCCTGAGTTGTAGTTCTTATGGAATGAAGTGGATTAAATTGTGGTATCTAATTCCTTTCAGTGTTCTCAATTCTTCCTTCACGCTATTGCATTTTTAAAGCCCCATCTTGTCTGTTTACTTTTTCTTCCATTATTCTGTTTGTAACAGATATCAGGCACTGTCCATGTGTCTTACAGATTCCTTTCTACATTTAAGAATGAGAAAGGGATGAAGTGGAGGCAGTAGGGAGGATTCAATTATTGGTTGAAAGCTAGAGGATTTCTGATGGCTTTAATTTTCTCTGTGGAGTAGCAGTCATCTGTTGAGATTAGAGAAATGGGTAATTGAAAACACAGAGATCTCCAACCATTTTGGTGGTTAAAGTATTGAAATGCTCCCAAGTTAGGCTGTAACTCCCCATATTCCCTTATTTCTTTGTCCCCACCCCTTACCTGAAACCCCCCAGACCTCCCTATGATTCAGCAACTAGAGTCTAACACTGTTGGTCTTCAAAGTCATATACACAGTTCCTATTCTGATCAGTCAGTGGGTACCCATGCCTTAGTTTTTGCTTAATATTTTGAAGATAACTCTGATCAGAGATTTGAGGGGAGAGAAAACTATTTGACAAAGTTGTGTGTACTATGGGATAGTGACATAACCAAATAAATGCAGCAGGGTACCTACAGGCTCTGTGGGAGTTCAGCCGATGTGGTTCATTGCTGGTCTGTATACATACAGTGGTCATAATGCCCCATGGGCACAGAATTCTTGAAGACTCATG
>NW_006159708.1:742299-744193 GCF_000334495.1 Tupaia belangeri chinensis | reverse complement strand
GCATGTGAGTGCAGCAGGACTCAGAGCAAGTATGAGGCAAGCATGTTGCACCTCCGAGGGGATCCCGAAGGGGTGCTGATATCCCCAGGAGGCCTGTTTTCCATTTGAAACAGAACTTGCTTAGAAGGCAGTATATTCTAAAGAATATGAACGACTAAGGAACCTATCATATCTTTTCTTATTTATGTTACTTCGCCATATTAGCCAATCATATTCATTGAAATTAGAAGGAAAAGAAAATCATAAACCATAAAAGGCCAATCATAGTTTCTTTTCCTTTCATTATTTCTTTATTTATCAATAAGCTGAAGGTAAAGACTATTGGTAGAATGTGCACATATCAAGAAGAAAAAAAAAGGAAAAAGAAAATTTGTTTAGTTAGTTTTGTGCAGTGTTTGGTCTACTAAGAATAAAATTAATATATTTGTGTGAATGTGTATGATGATTCTGCTTACTAATTAAATACTCTTATATTTACACTTAAAACTGACAGGGCCAGAACCAGCAGTAGGTGTAATTGCTATGTTGCTGGACTCCCATGTAGTCGAGTGCGGTTTGAGTCCTGGACCTGGTGGCTTAAACTCACGCAGGGCGCATGTGCATGTGTATTCAAAATCCCGAGAGGAGAATGGAAGAGAGGGGATTGTGGCGTGGCCATCTCCCCTGGGGGGTGATTTCTTGCTTTCTGTCTTTCTGTCTCCCTCTGTCTTTCTGTTGAGTGTATGTGGCCTATAGCAAAACAAACAAGCAAACAAAAAACAAACAAACAAACAAACAAAAAACACAAAAAACAAAAAACAACCACAAAACCAAAAAACAAAAAACCTGACATGACCAGGCTAGCCAGTGCCATGGTGGTTAAGGTGGCTGATTCCTACACAGTCACCTGTGTAGTTTGAGTCCTCGACTTTGAAACTTGAGAAACACACTGGGCACATGTACAAGTTGGCCAAAATTCTGAGAGGAGGAAGAAATGCAGAAGAAGGGATTGCTATGTGACCATTCCCATGGTGGGGGAGGGTGCTTTCTCACTTTCCCTCTCTGTCTGTCTCTCCCCAGCAACTCACATGCCCTTTGACAAAAATAAAACAAAAACAAACTAGAAATGGAAAATTTTTTGTAATGTGCATGATTGAGTCACTATGCAGTGAGTACTGGATGGGAGATCGCATTTTGTGTGCTGTGATGATACTTAGGGAAGGGATGTAAATTGAGTTACAAAAAAAAAGTTTCAGGAAAAATAAATTTATATCTATTCAATGACTGCAGTAGGATATGTAGCCCCAGCTAGGTGCTACTTTATAGGATATGTAAAGTTAGACTTGTGTTCATGAAAATGTGTATGTCACCTGTGTTTGCTATGAGGGTATTTGGATTGATTATGGTCTTTGGTGATTCAATAAAATGTGCAGGGAAAACAGAAAGAGTATAGAAAGCAAATATAGATACCAGAGACAGTGGGGGAGGAGAATGGGAGATGGCAGAGAGCAAGAGATAGGGAATCAAGGATGGGAGGAAAAAAAAGCTAAGCATACAGAAAACAAGAAATGGAAGATCATCTGCTGACAATAACATGTTTGATGATGTGCTTGATTGAGACAATATACAGTGTACTCTGGATGGAAAATCTCATTTTGTATGCTGTAATGATGTACAGTTTATGAATGCAAATAAATAAATTGAAACAAACAAACAAACAAATGGCATATCCAAATATGATGATGAATGGTAGAATCTTTTCAAAATTTTTAATTTTGGGGCCAGCAGGTGACTTAGTGGTTAAGGTTGAGTCCTGGATCTGGCAGCTTGAAAACCATGCCAGGCACATGTGCATGCATGCCCAAAGTCCTAGAAGGAGAATGGAGAAGAGATTGTGGCATAACCATTTCCTCTG
>NW_006159708.1:718905-742263 GCF_000334495.1 Tupaia belangeri chinensis | reverse complement strand
TTTCCCTCTCTCTAACAAGTACATATACCACATGGAGAAAATCTTAAAAAATAAAAATGTAAAATTTAAATTTACATTTGCTTAGCATGACATTAAATAGCAAATGAAGAACATGGTAGATGTTGAGTAAGAGATTACAGAAAAAAGAACAAAATTTTATAGTTTGGTGCCATTAATAGCACCTTTTTCTTGCTTTTTGAGCAAGAAGCTAGGCATTTTCATTTTGCACCAAGTCACACAAATTACAGAGATGCCCCTGACTGGATGGGCTCATTTCTTCACTTAACAAATATTTATAGAACTACTATCATGTTGCAAGGTCAGGATTATGTTGAAAATACAATAAATAGTTCAAGCTTCTCTTTTTTAATTCCACTCGCCAGGCTGGCATTATCTAACAACAGTTTTACTCATTTGCTCATTCAACACATATTAACAGAATACTTCTTATGTGTTGGATTCAGAGTTTGGTTTAACACCTCTATGGACACTCATGCCCAGACTTCCGAAACACACTCACCTTCCTGACATCTTAGCATTTATCACTTGCTAGTACAGTTTATTTTGTCCATATTGTCATGTGGTATATAATGACTGTATCATTTTACTTCATTAAAATTTTTTTTAAACACTGAAAACATTTATGATAGAGCATATGCATATGCATGAGAGAGAAAGAGATAAAAATGAGTATTTTCCATAGGGTCTTGTCATGCTGGGATCTCCTTCTACTAGTCTTGTAGCTTATTGGATCACAGGTGCTCCTATGCTTGTGCCCAGCATGTTTTAGGCTAATAAGTACAGATTTTCAAGCTGTGGTTGATTTGTGGCTTCCAGCACACTATTAAATTTGCCACCAAGGCTAGGCCAGCTACTTAATTTTTAAAAAGAAGCAGTTTTGCCTCCTACAGACAGTGATAATTAGGCCTGCCTCATAACCTAGGTCTCCTTACTCATAGTATATTTCCAGACCTAATTTCTGAGTGGGCAATGCAAATATTTATCATTTTTATTTGCCTTCTAGGAAAAGCAGAATAGAGCAGTGGGAGAGAATAGATGGGGAGAGTAGCAGCAGGTAGTATAGTGATTAAGGTGCTAGACTCTCACATGGCTGACTATAGTTTGAGTCCCAGACCCAGCGGCTTAAAAATCATGACAGGTGCATTTGCATATGTACCCAAAATCTCAAGAGGACCCCGTAGGAGAAAGGACTACAGTGTGGCCATTTCTTCTGGTGACTTATTTCTCACTTTCCCTCTCTCTGTCTCTCTCCAGCAAGTGCACACACCCAATTGCAAAATCCTCTGGATTAAAGAAAAAAAGAAAGAATGAGTCAGAGGAGGTTTACATGAATGAAATAAATTAATTTGTAAGTGAACCAAGAACATGGCAGGGAGTGCATTGAAGAAGAGCGTGGACCAGCTCTATGACCTGGGGGTTAAGGGAGCTAGATCACACATGGCCAGGGACATGGTTTGAGTCCCAGGCTTAAAAAAACATGCAGGCATGGTTATGTGTTTACAGAATCCCAGCAGGATAGGGGAATGGAGAAAAAGGGATTGAGGCATGACCACATCCCATGCTGGGGTGCTTTCTCCCTCTTTCTCTGTCTATCTCTTTCTGGTGAGTGCACATGCCCTCTGGCAATTAAAAAAAAAAGAGCTGAGCAGAGATATTTGTATGTACATTTAAGCACTGTCTACATTGCTGTTTTCCTCAGAGACCTATTTGCTTCTCTTTGCAGTCTGGCTTGATCCATTTATATTCATTTGAATGTTTGTTTCTGTTTTTTCCTTGTTCATTTTCTCCGTAGCCTTCAGTCATTCCCGACAAGGTGATTTTAGCCTCATTTTCTGTTGGCTCTTACTTCATTTTCTTTCAAGACATGAAAAATTCTACTTAAACTAAGAAAAAAAATATAATAACTTCACAAAACTTTCTGTTTTGAAGATTGGGGAAAAGGTTTGCTGTTGCCATATTAGGAAATGAAAAGAACATAGAATAAATAGAGCATGGTTATTTTTATTTTTTAATACAGAAAGACGCTCCAATTAGAACCATTGTCACCGGAAACATATCTGAATATATTATCTTCAAATTAAAATATTTCATAAGCTTAAAAATAGATGTTCCTATCCCAACTTGTAGTAATAACACTAATCTGAGCTGTTCAAGGAAAATAAAAATGAAATCCTCCTGGAAGTCTTTGATGTAAGCATTGAAAATAAATTACACTTGAGAATTTGTGTTCTCTTAGAAATGGAGAAACAGACTTTCAAAAAACATATAACAGGTTTTGAATGTTTCACCCAAGCACAAATTGCTATCTGAAAAAACTGTTACACAGAAATAATTTTTAAAACTGGTTTTATTTGGGAATTTAAAGAATTATGCAATCAGATTGGCTGTAATTTTCCTTTGGTGATGATTTCAGATGTATTTAAAGACAGGTCCAAATTTAAACTTACGGAACTTATTTCATAGAAGACTACATAATTCAAGGATTTTATGGAAAACATGTTTGTGGTAAAGTCTGTTTTATGTTGTAAGACTCAAGGAGATTTTTTAGCAAGAATAAGTTTAAAAAGAAAAGGTAATGGCTTCCCTTGGTTTATACAAAACCAATGGATGATTTTTCAATGTGTACTCCAGGGAGACAGCGGGACCTTACGCATGGCACTGATAAGGCTTCATCAGGAAAAGCCAATCGCTTGCATCTCCTTTGTGGTTCTCCTTTTCTTGAAATAGTTCACCTTGCTCCTCATGTTTTGACTGCAATCTCTGATGGCTTGATATATTCCCAGCAAAAGATCCACAGCCATGGACACTGAATTACACTAATTTTGTCTATTTCAAAATGAATGCAGCTATCCTTTCAGTACAATCCCAGCTGTCATTGAGTTAGTCATTTCCTTCTGCTCATTAATTTAATTGGAAATTGAAAACAATTTACTCTTATGCAGTTTTCCATTAGTGACAAATTTTGAATATATGTAAAGATACATGTATATCAAAAGTTTAAATAGAAAAAGAGAGCTGGAACTATGAAGAATAAAATATCAGAAACATTGGGAAGGAAGAACAATGTGAACTGATTAGTAATTTGAGGTGATTATGGAAGAACCACCAAAGGTGATTTTAAGACTTGAAGTCTTGGAGGGGTTTTATGACATAGTACATGGTTGCCAGTTTTAAAAACTCAGAGAAATAAAAATAAATTACAATTGAGAAAGAATTGTTAAATTTATTCATTTAGAAGTCATTGGTACAGGCCTGGCCCCATAGCCTGTGGTTTTGAGAGCCAGGTCCCACATGGGTGGCCATGGTCAAATCAGGTGCTTATGTATGTTTCAAGTCCCAACTAGATAGAGAAATGGAAGAGAAAGGATTGTGGCATGAAATCACCTCCTGGGGACTGCCTTTTCTCTTCCCCTTTCTCCCTTTCTCCCTCTTTCTCTGTTGAGTGCATGTGCCCTCTGGCAATTAAAAAAAAAAGTCACTGTTAATATTTGAAATGACCATTAGGATTTCATGACCAGCAGAGTTTCATGACAATTAATCTAGTGCAAGGAGTTGCTGTTAGGGTGAAACCTGAGGAAGTAGAAATGGAGGTTATAAACTGTACCCTCAAAAAGTTTCTTTCAAAAATGAGGAAAATAGCAGTATGGCCAGGAGTAACCCATGGAGTCAAGTTTTGCCCTGATATTAAAGACTTGAACATGATGACAGAGTAGAGAGAAGAGGTTGAAGGCATGTAGAGAGGGTCTATCCAGGAAGGAATAATCACAGAAGGATAGAAATGACAAATCACCTGGAAATTAAGGAAAGACTTGTCTTTGTCAATAGAAGGGAAGAATGATAAGATGTGGCTGGTATTGCACAAAGTGCTTCATGTGTGTCATTTACTCAATCCTCAAATCATCTCTACAATACTCAGCTCATTGTTATTTCATAGCTGAGAAAACTGAGGCTTAGTGTCAATTTCACAGCTGATACTTTCTTTTTTTTTTTTTCTTTTTTTGGAGAGTTTTTTTTTTTTTTGCTATAGGGCATGTGCACTCGCCAGACAGACAGAGAGAGACAGAGAGATAGAAAGCGAGAAATCCCCCCCCCCAGGGGGGATGGCCACGCCGCAATCTCTTCTCCATTCTACTCTTGGGCTCTTGGGCACATGCGCACACGCGCCCGGCGTGAGTTTAAGCCACTGGGTCCAGGACTCAAACTGCGGTTGACTACGTGAGAGTCCGGCGACATAGCCATTATGCTAACTGCTGGTCCCCACAGCTGATACATTCTGAACCAGGGTTAAAGTAGGTTTTGTCTTGGTTTCAGAGTGTGTGCTTTTCACTACAACATTGACAATATATTGTTTATGTATAACCATTCTGACCTACAAAAATGGCCATTTCTATGGTTCAACTT
Organism: Tupaia belangeri chinensis; assembly: GCF_000334495.1. Lineage (NCBI taxonomy): Eukaryota > Metazoa > Chordata > Mammalia > Scandentia > Tupaiidae > Tupaia > Tupaia belangeri. Next base: position 737,841 of record NW_006159708.1, on the reverse strand, counting down.
AATAGAGTAAGTAGAGATCTATAAGAAATAAAGTAGGGAAAATTTTGCTTGATGACCATCATGTTTGTTTGTTTATTTCCATTTGTTGTTATTATTATTATTTTTAAATTTCATCACATACAGTCAGAGAGAGAGAGAGAGAGAGAGAGAGAGCGAGCAAGCAAGCTGTCATGGCCAGGACTCAAATTACGGTCGGCCATGTGGGAATCCAGTGCCTTTAACCACCGTGCCACCTACTGGCCTCCAATGGTCATCATATTAATCAGAAGTCTTATTGGTAAAACCTCATAATTCATTCTGGCTACTTTATGAGATGAAGTGACAGGACCAATGATATTTTTTGGCACATAGCATTTCTAGGAGGGCCACAGAGCAAAACCATGAAGCTACAGAGAATGAACTCTATCATACAAGGGGTGCTGTTCTGGAATCTCAAACACAAGATGACAAAAACCAAGCTAGTCAGTATCCACTCCAAAAGTGCCCCCTTCTGATTTTTGTTATTGGCATCACTGCTATCACTACTATAATAGCTAGAATGTTGCCAACATTTGGAGCTATCACCTCACTTTACAGTCGATTCACTGAGATACAGACTTGTTGATTCATTTCATCTCCCTGGCTATTCTACCATAAACCCTATGTTTCAGTCAAATACATCTGCCATTCATTTTCTTCTAATTCTACATGAATTTTTTTTCTCTATAATCCTGCCTAACACCTGCCTATTTTTCTAGTTTCTTTTCAAGCACTGATTTTTCCAGGAAGATTTTCATCATCTCCATAGGCAAAATCATCTGACCTTTCTGTGACTTCCCATAACACTGTTCTTCAGCTAAGGCAGTTTCTTTTTTCTTTCTTCTTTTGAGAGATTTTTGCCTTAGGGCATGTGTGCTTGCCAGAGAGAAAGAGACAGACACAGTGATAGGGAAAGTGAAAACTCACCCCCACCCCCCCAGGGGACATGGCCATGCTGCAATCCCTTCTCCATTCTCCTCTCAGGATCTTGGGCATGGATGCACATGTGCATGCTGTGATTTTGAAGCCACTAGGTCCAAGACTTGAACCACGGTCAACTATGTGGGAGTCAGTGATGTAACCCCTACGCCATCTGCAGGTCCCTAGCACAGTGTAGTTTCCGTGTGTCCTTACATGAAAGCATTGATATGAAGAATGTTGTATCTCTCCCAGTATTCTCGCAGAGGAAAAACTTAGGCTTTTCTCCATTCTTCTTTGTGTTTCCTGTGGCACCCAGAACCATACTTAGAGCCATTGTTCAGTACTTATTTATTGAAAATTCTACCAATGTTTTAACTCTGAGGGCCAATGAAGTGGTTGGTAGCAGTATTAGTTTAATACTTAGTCAAAGAAACAAACATGAATACGATAAAAATCAGAAAACAGTAGGTTTAGGAGTCTCAGGAAAGGTTAATGGGAAGAAAAGGAAAGGAGGGCAAGAAAATAGAAAGACATTTAAAATCTTTATTTAGCAAACTTTAATTGAGTAACTATGATGTGCCAGATAATATTATAGGCACTGAATAATTAGACAAGGTTCTTGCTCCCATGAACCCTATTATTGATAATGGACATTAGGAGGGAAGAGAAACAATAAACAGATACATATACAAAGTGGTAGGGAATGGTAAATCTTAAAGAAAAATAAATTGGAGTAAGAGCCTAGCAAATTGTGGGGTTGGAATGTGTAACCATGGGTGGTCATTGAGGGTATCCTTTAAGATGTCTGAAGGAAGGGATTTCTGAGTGACGCATATTCTAACGGAGGCCACGTTAGTGCCAAAACTTGTGCTGATGTGTTTGACACATGATTGGCATGTTGGAGGAAAAGTAAGACCAGTGAGCTGTGGTGAGAAAAATATATGAGAAATAAAAGCAGGAGGTAACTTCAAAAAGACAGTTGTGTTATGGATTGGGAGAACCATAAACAATTTCTTGCACTATTAGATGTGTCTGATTGCTGTGTTATTCCTATGAAAATGAGGCTTTGATATTCATGAGATTCGGTAATTGGCAGTAATATTGTTCACCTACTATGTTTCCATAGAATGCAGAGTTCTTTAGACCTACTTTCCATGAACTAGCAGTATTGAAGTAATACTTAAGCATGCTTGAAAGTCCTTGCCAGAACTCATATTGAACCTTACCTGCCATCATGACAACATCAAGAGGCCAGACTGAGTAAGAGCTGATTAGCTAGCTCATGAGGGCTCTACCTTCAAGAGGTGGCCACTTTTTATAAAAAGTGGCCTTTTCTTACTCTTTGACATGCATCAGCTCTGTCTCACCATGTATGTCTTCCACCATGTGATGATGTAGTAAGAAGGCCCTCACCAGACGCATGCCTGTTGACCTTGGGCTTCTTAGCTTCTTGAATCATGAACTCAGTAAGCCTGTAGGTTTATAAATTAGTCTGTGGTATTCAGTGAGAGCAAGAGAAAATGAACTAAGACAGTAGGAAAGGTACACAAGCCTGTTCTGTGTGTTCACCACCTCTGATAAAGGGGAAGGAACAAGGAAGTTTGAATTTGATCTCAGTCCCCAACACATTCTCCAAACTAGTTTTATAGAGCTCTTTACTCTGTGTAATAAAACTAGTGATACTTTATCCGACCTGGTAAATTTTTTGCTTATATAGAACGTTCAGAGGAACCAGGATTCCCTACAAAGGGGAAATTCAGCAGACAGGTTCTTTGTTTAGGTTTTTTAAAAGATGTTTTTTTCCTTAAATATGTCTTTTTCTTAATTGCAGGATTTTAGACCCTGGAATTATTGGTGTTTTGGACTAGATAATTTTTCATTGCAAGACATTGCTCTGTGCATGGGGGTGGGGGGATGCTCAACAGTATCCTTGATCTCTACCTAGCAGATGGCAATAGCACCCCCAACCCCAGATACAGCCAAAAGTCCAAGACATTTGCCAAATGTCCCAAGTGTCAAAATTCTCCGTTTTAGAGAACCACTGTCTTAACGACCACAGGGGCCTTGGAGAAGGGAAGATTCCACAAACAGAACAATGAACATGTGTGCCCCATAGTTTCATGAGCAGTTATCATCTTCCCTCAGACATCAGAAATATTTTGTAGTGTACCATAATTTTCCTCCAAGAACTATAGACAGACCATTTATTTTTATATTTTTAAAGCTCTTTGTTTTAGATATATCCAAACTCATGGGCTCAAAATAATCAATACATTTGAAAAAACATTTTTTTCCCAACTGAGAATAACGAGTAAAGGCTTTGCTTTTTTCCTCTCAGAACAGGCAGTTTTTCCTCCAGTCAAGATGGTAAATGGCTTGTTGCACTAAGATGAATTCAACTATAGGACGTTGATACATCTAGGTCAAACAGCTGTCTTTGGTGTATATTCATCTTCCCTCTGTAGGCATTTCAAAGTGCAGAAAACTTTCCCTTTATATATTTTTTTTCCTGTGTAGTTTCAGCAGAACACTCCGAATTATCACATGGATAGAATTCTTTAGGGTTTCCTAAGGTGGAAGGGCCAAAAACTGTTTTGGGAAGTGGTTCTTGTCTTTACAAGAGTGAAATATTTGTTTTCCCTTCCTTACTTACCATTATGAATATAGGCATAGAAATAGAGGGACTTAACCATAGCCAAGATAATCAAATGCATGGAATATTCAGGGTCAAGCTGTGAAACACAGGTATGATGAGTATGCCAAAGTCATTTCCCAGAAACCTCATACGTATTCCATTCTCATACTGGCCTCCTGCCAGTTACTTAGTAACCTTATTTCCTAGGGATCCTGCTCTGGACTGAATTTTGTACTCCCAAAATTAATATGTGGAAGCCTTAACTCATAGTATGACTATAAGAGGAGGGTCTTCACCAAGTTCACAGAAAATGTGTATTATGAACAAATGATGTATAGGTTTCAAAATTTTTTACACCAAAAGAAACTTTATTGCTATTTTCCCAGAAGCTTTTTGAAATCCCTGAGTATGTGTATGAACTGTTTGACATGATAATGGAGGCCTAAAAGTCCCAACTGAATTTAAAGCTGGATCCAAGCTGCACACTGATGAAGCTGAAGCCATGGCACATTTTCCCCCACATTCCTTTAGTTCTCCTTTCTTCCTATAGATAATACTACATTTCCTTGGTTATGGCCTATAATGCTTAATTCTATTGTGGAACTAAGTTGTCATATGTGATTTTGTTTGAGAAACAATTTTGTATGCAAGTTGATTTTTGTATTGTGATTTTCCTCAGCCTTTACATATGAGTTTGTTCTGGGGATTTGCTTGAGTTGGTTAAATTTGGCAGAAGTGGAGCAGATGCTGTGAGAAATTTATGTTTTCTGTTGACTCTTGCACTTGAGGAGGTGGGCCGTGAAGATTTGGGATTAGAAAAGTCACAACTCTGGAGGAGCTGTTGGAACATATTTCTGGTAGCTGTCCTTGCCTTTAACTGCTGGATGTAGATTCTAGTAAGGTACTTAGGTTAAATGCTTCTGGGAGGAACTGGGCAGGATAAGAAGTGCAAGGAACTAGGGGAATAGTTATGCCTTCATGTATATTTTAGGGTTTTCACTTTCTGTGGGTCAATAAAAGAGGAATTTATTTTAGAAAAACTTGGTAATGTGAAGAGTGTTGTATTATTAAAATTTTAGGCATTTGGGCAAATATTACAGAATTTGAGCATTTATTTTCTTGAGGTTATATTCTATGAATTATCTTCATGCTTGGTTCATATCATTTAACCCTTTTAGGTATGGCTGGAGAAATGGGAAGGAGTCATCTCAGGCTGAGAATAGTATGGCTTTGGGATGAAGATTAATGTTTAATCCTGAATTACTTTATAGGCTATGAAGACAAACAAAACAAAACATTTTTAAACCAAGAGGAGGTCTACTTATATTATTTTTTCTAACAGATTTGTAGACTCAGTGTGAAGATTAGGAAAAATCAGGCACATATTTTTTGATTGATTCTTCACTGGAGCTTATAGGAAAATGTGATGTATTATCAGTCTTAAGGTCTGCTATTTACACCTTTTCCACAAGTGGGTCAAAATTATAGGCAAGGACATTCATTGGGACAAAGTAGGATGAGGCAGAGTGCTTGGTAAAGGGTTGAACAAAGTGGTAGACTTGGGCTTCTGCCTGGCATGTCATAGTAGCTGTCTGACATTTTTGCCTGTTCAGCATCTATTTCTTCTTCTTTTTGCAGTAAGATTCTAGTTTCCCAGAGGATATTATTCTTCCTCTATTCTGTGTGGTCTCGATGAGACAATCACTCTAAGTGTACCAGGTCTGTTTAGTGGTGTTCAGTGGCTTAACCAAGAGTGACAGATCTGTCTTGGGAGTTTAAATTTAGACAAGCTCCTTTTCCTACATCACCAAAGCCGTGCAATTGTGATGACTTTGGACACTCTTATTGAAAAATATTATTCGATAGATTAAAAATAATCCACAAAAAGTGATCCCAGGATAGAAATTTGTAGGCAGTGAGCCATTTTCATGTTAGAAATGCAAAGAGACTCTCACTGAGATGCTGCTACCCAGACCCTTGGAGCTATCCTAGCTCTTGTCCTTCCTTGGAATTCTGTGAAGTTCCTCATTTTTCATCTGTTGTGGTTTGCTAGTCAGAGCATGTTCTTGTGCTTGCAATGAGAGCCCCAACTAACTGGTATACTCTTGCTCTCTCCTATTGGATTGACTTTCTGTAGATAGGCTTTGGCTTGTTCTCTCTCTCTTCCCATGTCTATGGAGGGCCATGTAAAGGAGCAGAGGAAGCTCCTGACTTGATTTTAGTGTAGGTTTTGAGTCAGAGGCACCAAAGGAGTCCCTTAGTCTCCACATAATCCAGTCCTGTTCCTCAGGGATAGGGGTCCTTTAACAGGATTTTAGATAAATCCGTGGTATAACAACAACAAAATGAACTTTTGCCTCCATTGTGTTTTCTATGAACTGAATTGTATCCCCCCAAATTCATGTGTTGAAGCCCTAATCACCAATGTGATAGTACTCGGGGCTTTTGGGAGATAATTAGGTCAAGATAAGGTCACAAGAGTGGGGTCTTCATGATGGAATTAGTGCTCTTAAGAAGCGGCAGTAGTGAGCTTATACCACCAAAGAAAGTCCATCTGAGCACATAGTGAAAAGTCTGCAAGCCAGAAGTAACTTCTTCTCCATATCTGATCATGCTGCCACCCTGAACTTTCTTAGACTTCCAGCCTCCAGAACTGTGGTAAAATACATTTCTGTTGTTTAAGTCACCCAGTGTGTGGTAATTTATGAAAGCCTGAGCTGACTGAGATGTTGTTTATAAACATCTTAGTAGTGTTAGGAAGGATGAGGCAGAAGAATTCTATCCAAATGTCACTAGAGACGTATGAATAGCATTTATTTCTTCCATGAGTGAGAGAGACCAGAGAGAGACAGCACTCCAAATAAGATTTTGAAGCCACAATTCACCCCCAGCCTCAGCGATGGATCATGGGCATGCATGTGCCCAGTGTACACAGGGAGGTTTCCAGACACAAACTAGAAAACTTTCCACGTGTGTCAGCCTCATATGGTGTTACACTTTATCACTGTGTCACCATCTGACCCCACATCATATGTTTTGATTGAAGATGAAAGTGCTGTTTAAGAGATTTTAAAATTAGGCTGGCTCTAAGAAAAGAATTGCTTAAGTGGCCTTAGTTTGTTCTCTCCCACACTGAGAATCATCCACTTATATTGCTTTAGGTGTTGTCTTGCAAATAAGGTTTAGCCATATCAAATTGCTGTTTGGTAGTGAAAATTGTCAAATATTGGCTGTTTCATGGGATTGATCTACAGCATTGAGAGACTGTACTCACCCCAAACTTCTGCCTACTCACTCGGCCACACTGATCTCTTTGCCTTGCTTCATGCAGAACTGCTCTTACCTCAGAGCGTTTGGACCTGTCCCTTCTGTCTTTTCTTTCTCTTTCGTCCTTTCTTTCCTTCTCTTTCTTTTCTTCTCTTTATTTTTCTCCTTTCTTTTCTTCTCTTTCTTTCTTTTTCGTCTTTCTTCTTTTCTTCTAACTTTCTCTTTATTTTTTTCTTTTTTAAAATAATAGTGCATGCACAACTGACAGAGAGAGAAAGAGAGAGAGAGAGAGAGAGAGAGAGAGAGACACTCTCAACGAGAGCTTGACCCACTGTGATTCTCTCTCCCCAGCCCTTCAGCTCTGCCCTCATGTGTGGTTAATATAGTTATTATGGGAATAGGTTAGTTATAAAAGTGAGTTCAGCCCTCTCTTCACTCTCACTCTCACCCTTTCTTGCCCTTTCACCTTCTACCATGGGGCTGATATATACCAAAAAGGCCCTCACAAAGGCTGGTGCCATGCTCTTGTACTCTGCAGCCTCTAGACCATGAGCCAGATAAATTTTGGTTGTTATTGTTGTTTTAGAGGAATTTTTGTTATAGGGTACCTGTGCTTGCTAGAGAGACAGAGAGAGACTGAAAGTAAGAAATCACCCCCTGAGGGGATGACCACGCGGCAATCTCTTCTCCTCCATTCTCCTCTTGGAATTTTGGGTATGCATGCACATGCACTGGGCATGAGTTTTAAGCCACTGTGTTCGGGACCACAGCCGACTAAGTGAGAGTCTAGCAATGTAACCATTATACCATCTGCTAATCCCAAATTTCAGTTCTTTATAAATTACCCAGTCTGTGGTGTTCTGTTAATAGTAACACAAAATGGGCCAAAAAAATGAATGGGTTAGTGTCTCATTCAACTATTGTGTAATAAGCCACCTCTTAACTTAGTGGCTTGAAATGAGAGCTATTTTATTTTATTTAAATTTTATTTATTTATTTATTTATTTTTGAGAGGTTTTTGCTATAGGGCGTGTGTGCTCGCCAAACAGACAGAGAGAGACATAGAGACAGAAAGCGAGAAATCACCCCCCAAGGGGCATGGTCACGCTGCAATCCCTCCTCCTCCATTCTCCTCTCGGGATCTTGGGCATGCACGCATACGTGCCCAGCGTGAGTTCTAAGCCATCGGGTCCGGGATGCGAACCACGGTCGACTACGTGGGAATCCAGCAACATAGCCATTACACTAACTGCTGGTTCGAGAGCTATTTTATTTAGCTCACAATTATACAGGTGTGCCTGCAGGTGGCTAGGTTCAGCTGAATGGCTCTTCAGGTTTTGGTGGGATTCTCTCATGTTTCTGTGGAGAGAAGCAGGTCAGCTCAACAGCTTTGCTTCTGGAAGTTGACTGGTCCTATAGGAAGGCAGCCTGGGCTTGTTTAAATTGGGGCAGTAGGAGGAGCTCAGGAGGTGTTATGGACTGACCTGTGTCCCTCTAAAACTTAAATGTTAAAGTTCTAGCTCTCAGTGACTTAGAATGTTAAGTATACTTGGAGATAAGGCCTTTAATGAAGTGAATAATTTAAAATGAGACCATGATGGTGGACCCTAATCCTTCATAGTGGTGTCCTTAGGAAAGAGGAAATTTGGACACACACAGAGATGTTAGGGACTGTACACATAGGGTAAAAACTGTGAGGGCATAGCCATCTGCAAACTAAAAAGGGAGAAAAAAATCAAATTGCTGACACTTTGACCTTGGACTATTAGCCTCCAGAATTGTGAGAAAATAAGATTCTGGTGTTTAGTCCACTGAGTCTATAATATTTTGTCTTGGAAGCCCTAGAACTTATATAGAAAACATGTAAGGTCTCTGTAGCTTGAGCTTGGAATTGACAAACATCACTTCAGCTACATTATATTGATCCAATTAAGTCACAAATTCGGCCCAGCTGGGAGGTTGCATTGCAGATTAGTATGGATACGATGAAAGAATTAATTGTGGCCATTTTGCAAATAGCCTGTTATGGTAATTAGGATGGTAAGGGAGCATGCAAAACAGAAATAGATAATAATGCAGGAAATATTGATGGATACTTTAGTTTATAATTGAAATGTTTTATCCAAAGCATATTTTTAGTTGGGTGGAGTGAAATAGGCTAGATGATATTCATCCTATAACCTGCGCAGTGAAAATATGCCCATCTGCTCCAAGGGGACCCTGCTTTTTGTAGCATGAGTCAAAATTCCTTGACAACTGACCAGAATGTGGGAGAAGTGACTTTTTAAAAAAATATATATCAAGTTATATCATTAGATCCTACAAAATTAAGATTGTCATGTTTAATTAATTTTTCAGGGTGTTGTTATTGACAGAATGGAGTGGTGAAGAGATCAGAGAAAGCCCTCAGGTTTCTTTTTGATATACTCCAAGTCATTAAGGTAGGGCTCATGTGCAGCTCTCAGAGATCATAATAAACTTTATAGAGAAGATGTTCAAATCTTGAAGAATTAGTACTGGCTGCTGTTCTAGAGACTGATACCATCAGTTATGTCTTGTCTCATGTCACTCAACAATTTCTTTTCTTTCACTCTGGATTGTAGAATTAGGCTAAGATTATGGATAGACAGATTCATATGGTCCTCTGCAGAGTCAAAAAAAAGTGTTTACATATTCTTTAAAATTTGTTTAATATTTACTTGGTGGGAAAAAAGTATTTCTTACCAATATAAATTATTATTATTATTTTTGTTATTTACTCCTCTTTTCCTATTCTAGTATCCCCAAAATAAAAGTTCATATCAGTGAAAGCATTAGGGAACAGTATCTATTGTGGGCTATAGGGGGCAACAAAGAGGGTATTTGTATCCACAGTGCCCACTCTTTCACTGACTGAACATCAATCAGGTTTGTCAAGCCCTGCCCTGGTCTTCCACATCCTTGTTCTCAGTCACAGCTAGCAGGTTTTGGCCCTCTCTGCTTCCATCTGTACTCTGCCTTCTTGTTCTTGCCTCACACTTTCTAAACCTCTTCGTGGGGTTCTCAGTCCCTCTTTGTCTTTCTTAGGCAGAACAATATAGTGCTGTTAACTGTTCTAAATCTGAACTTTGATACACTTATTCATTAGCTAAAACAACCTATAGTAGCATTAAAGCCATTATACCTGGGCAAAAGTTTTACTTCTGATAACAAATCTAAGTTCTTCCAGATACCAAAATTTGCTTCTTCTTAGAAGACACTGTGAAATTAAATCTGACAAGTTTACTATGAACAAATGTCCACAGTAGAATTCAAAATAAGCAATTTGTTACATAGCCTGAATAGGAGAAGGATCAATTTGCATTTTTCCATTATGTAAAGAGTTGTTTTGATGTGTAAACTTGAGCTAAAAGGACTCCCATGATAGTTTAACAATTCTTAATGAGTGAGATTCTGGATGTATTCAACTTGCCTAATTTTCAGTATATTTCTAGTTATTGTGATGGTGGAGTGAACTGTATCTATAGGAAGATCACTGACAGCAGTAATAGGAACATGAGAGGTTTAGTCTCCCTCTGGCCCCACTTGAACACTCAATCACCCCTGTTGGCCAAGGCTAATCAGTTGTGGTCTGTGAAAATCACCAGTTTTATACTTACATTGTCAATAGCTGCTACAGAAATAATGCTTAAAAACATAATATTTTTAAAGCTAATTTTATTTTGCTCACATTTGGAAAAATTTAAAAAAGGACACCAAAACAAATTAGTATTTTTGTTATTAAAATTGCCCCCAAAATGACATCTCTCTGGGGCCAGCAGTTAGCGTAATGGCTCTGTCACTGGACTCCCACATAGCTGGCCGCGGTTCGAATCCTGGACCCGGTGGCTTAAACTCATGCCGGGCACGTGTGTGCCCGTGCCCAAGATCCCGAGAGGAGAATGGAGAAGGAATTGTGGCATGACCATCCCCTTTGGGGGGTGATTTCTCGCTTTCTATCTCTCTGCCTCTCTCTGTCTGGCGAACGCACATGCCCTATAGCAAAAATATCTCCAAAAAAAAAATGACATCTCTCTGATATAAAAGAGATAGACTGCTATCTACTTTTATCTCACATGCAAAAGCATTGAAGCCATCTTGCCAATGAAAATAAACAATAAATGCAATAAAAATACAATAAAAACAGTATGTGCTACACACACACAGAGGAATGAATGAGTAGCAGAGTGCTATAGTTTTGATATTCCCACTCAAATTCATGTGTTGGGACTTGGTTGTATTATTGTAAAGGTATTAAATTAAAACTTAATTCCCGAGAGAATCTGGGTTGGGGACTTTGAGAATAATAAGGTCATGGGGTGAGGGAAAGGGGGCTATGATTGAATTCTTGCATGATTATAAGATAAAAAGAGGCCAAAGCAGGAAGAAACATAGGACAGCCACTCTACTCAAGATCCTACCTTCACCATTTTGTGATGTTTTTTATACCTTTCACAAGGCCAGAACTATAGATCAAATTAAAGCTCTCTTCTCTGAAATTCACTCTGTCCCAGATATTCTGTAAGCGACATAATAATGGACTAATAGACACAGGAAGTTGACTGTGTAGGGTCATTCATCACAACGACAGAAATACACCCTGAGAAATGCATCATTGTGCACTTTAGTCATTGTGCAAACATCATAGTGTGTAATTACACAAACCTAGATGCTACGGACTAGCATAAACCTATCAAAAAAAAAAAGAAAGTATTTTTCTTTCTTCAATAATAAATTAAATTTAACAGTAAGTTTACTTTATTTATTTATTTTTTAACTTTTAGCTCTTTTATAATAACACTTATGACACTTTTTTTTTTTTTGGACAGGTTTTTGCTATAGGGCATGTGTGCTTGCCAGAAAGACAGAGAGACAGAGAGACAGAAAGTGAGAAATCACCCCCCAGGGAATGGCCATGCCACAATCCCTTTTCCTCCATTATCCTTTCAGGATCTTGGACATGCATGCCCATGTGCCCGGCATGAGTTTAAGCCTCCGGATCTGGGATTCGAACTACAGTTGACTATATGGGAGTTCAGTGACATAGCCATTATGCCAACTGCTGGTCTCCACATGTTATGACTGTACAACATTTTGCATTTCTTTATATTTTTATTCTTTAAGCTTTATTTCTATTTAAAATTTTAAAACTTTTTAAACGTTTTTAAAATAAACTAAGACACAAACATACATTAGCATAAGCCTACCTAGATCAGTATCTTCAGTATCACTCTCTTAAACCTCCATATGTTGTCCCAATGGAAAAAAAAAATTATGAACAAAGCAACATGAGATTAAATTGAACATGAAAGAAAATGATGCAATTAAGAGAAGTAGTAAATACAAAATGTATGGGGCTGTTACCAGGGTAACACACCATACTATTTTTCAGTAAATTTTTTTTAATATGCAAAAAGTATACACTCTAAAATAATAATAAAGGCATAGTATAGCAAATACACAAACCAGTACCATTGTCATTTATCACATCATCGGGTATTCTGTACTGTACATAATTGCATGTGCCAAAGTTTTATACAACCAGCCTTGTAGTAATCTTTAATGCATATCTCTACTTCTACATGATGTTCTTTGAAATATCATAAAGATTTGGTATTTCCATTTTTTCCCCAAAGACAGAAGAAAATTCAAAAGTGTATTGAAATATATGAAAAAATTGAAGAATTTCTAGAAGACAAAGAATGAAGATCAAGGGGCCAGCTGATAGCGTGGTGGCTAAGGGCACTGGACTCCCACATGGCCCACTGCAGTTCAGGTCCAAGACTTGGTGGCTTTATTTTTTACTCTCTCTTTCTCTCTCTCTCTCTCTCCCCATCTCTAGTCAAATCAAAATAAATAAAGTTAAATAAAATAGTTCTAGAAACAAAAGAATGAAGATCAGATTACAAGAGAATCAAGAGCAGAAAAAATCCTATCTCAAGATAAATCTCAAACCTACCTGTATCTTTCCATCTCTACTGCTGTGGGTTCCAGACCAAATCACCCTCATCTCTTACTGGGGTTTTGCCAGTTTCAACTTGGTCTCTGCTTCACTCTTGTCTTCCTGCAAGTTTTCCTGCACATTTTCTTGACTTAGGGTTTTTTTCAGTTACTATTCCCTCTGTCCTGGATGCTCCCTGCTTTTTCCTGTGGCTGATTCCTTCTCATCCTGCAGATCCCACTTTAAACTCCTCCTACTCAGAGTGGCCTTCTGACCTCCTACTCTAAAGTCACCCTCTCTCATCCTGCTCACCTCCCATCTCTTCTAGTCTGTCTCTGTTAGTCCCTTTATAGTACTTATCAAATCTGTTACGACTGTGTTATTATTCGGTTAGTGGTCATTTCCCCCACTAGATTAGCAGCCATGTGAGGGCAGGAACCTGGTCTTTAATCTTAATCATCATCAGTCTACTAGCACAGTTAGGGACACACCAGGTAGAAAGAAGAACATTTTCATCAGCGTTCTTCATTGAGATCAAGCACTTGTACAGCTGTGGTTCTAGACAATGGAAATGTAAAGAGGAATAAGACAGATCTCTGATTTCAAGGGGCTCTGAGTCAAGGGGAAGAGCATGTGTTTCCCATTTTCTGATCTCTAGTTCAAACATTTGTGCTACCTATTTTATTTTTACAAGTAGACTTTTAAGTACTCCATGTGGAAGATCTCCATCATCTTTGTATCTCTACTGACCAGCATATGTAACAAAACAAATACTTTTAAAAGCATTAAAAAGTTCTAAAAGACCACTATAAATATAATAAGTTACTATTGCTTATTATCCAGTCAAGTACAGTCTATGCTCACTAAGCATTTGCCATGAATGGATGGATGAATGAGGGAGAGTATCTAAATAAAGAGTGAAAGACAGAGAGGGGAGGGGCAAAGTGAGGAAAAGGAATATTGAATTTGGAAGCCAAGCTTTGCCACTCTTCTGGACATTCTTCTGCTCACTTTTTCTCCTATGACTTCAAAATAATTTAATAATCATTTTTTAGATGTCCATAGGAAACTTAAAAATGAGTTTGATGTGCATTTAATGCCACAAGAATCATAAGTTCACAGACCATGACATGTTTGTCTATTTGAAAACTGAGTTCATTATTTTCTAGTTTCAGCATAAGAAAGTCACACAAATTAATTAAAAGCATACATTGAGCTGCAATCATTTAATTGTGATGTTTTGGGAGAAGGCAATCATGTACCAGTTTCACTGATGTGAGCTGGGAAGCCTGGAAACATAGTGAACCTGTAATTTTATTTATTATTAATGAAGATCAATATAAATAATGCATTTCATATTATGTTTACTAAGCCAGTGGGGCTCACTGTAGCCCAAGATAATATCACTGCCTAAGACAAAGAAAACTCCAGCTGCTCATTACTGAGTAGTCTGCCAAGAAGAGCTCTGGCTATACCAGTGGATTTACAAAAGCATGTGGGCTAATGCTGAATAAATACAGTTTGTCGTGATGAACTGACCTATTGAGATAAAAATCCCTGTAGGATGAGACTTGGTGCCTTTCAGATTGGTCATACCCCAGATGTCTTGAAGCCATGTCATTTATACTTTAGGAAAACAAACAAACAAACAAACAAAAACTAAAGGAAACATTGTGTGTGTGTGTGTGTGTGTGTGTGTGTGTTTGTAGGTACTATTTGGTATGGGAAAAAAATCCACTATGGAACACAGAAATAAACTTTAAATAAAGAATAAAAAGCAATCCTAGAGAATTTAAAAAAAGAAAACATGTGTCGTACAGGCCAGAGTACATATTTGGAAGAATAGTAAAAGAGCATTTGAATCAAAAGAACCTAAATGCAACCTAAAAATTGAAAATAAGGAGCCAAAAAGGTCTTCTGTTTCACTCACTCTCCCTCCTTCCTGGATGATTTTATTTACTTCGAGGGCTTGTGAGCCCAGATATCAGTGTATACAAATAAATTGAAAGAGGAATTTTGGTACAGCTTTCCCAAATCAGCTGAACTCCACAATTCAGTTGCTTCCAAGACATCTCATGTGGACACTCTAGACCCTCAAGCTCAGTACATCTTAACCTAGGTCCATCACTTCCCTTCACGTGCCGGATCCTCATTACTATCACCATCCAAAAATCTTCTCAAATAAGCTCCAGAGCCTCCTTGTTTCTGTCTTTCCATTTACTTCTCATATTTGGTTGTTCACTGAATCCTATTTCCTCTATCAGAACCATCTTTCGAATCAAGCCTCTCCTCTCTCCCTACCCCCTACTCTCAGCAACACAGTCTAGCAGGTCTGCTCTTCTTCATCCATCCTTCTAAATTCTTCATCTTCCATACTGCTGCTGCAGCTATTCCTTGTCTGCAGATGTGATGGCCAGCCTCCTCACCACATCATACGAGGCCCCTCACAACCAGGTCTCAATACATAGGTCCTGACACAACTGCTCTGTCTTCCTAAAGTCCAGCTCCTTGGACTTACCCACATCCCAATATGACAGGCTCCTCTACACTTCCACACCTTTATATGTGCAGCTCCCAATATGACAGGCATACCTACACTCCCAATATGACAGGCTCCTCTACACTTCCACACCTTTATATGTGCAGCTCCCTCTGCTAGAAGGCCTCTATGCCTCTTTTCTGCATCCTCTTTGGAGCTGCCTCTGAATGAATATGTTCATTGAGTATTGAGTCTCTGTCGCTCTTCAGTGAGCACACACACTCTATGTCAAAAGCCTTTAAAAAACAACAACAAAAAAACCCATGAAAACAAACCAGTATGAGTCTTAAACTTTGACTGGTTGGAATCATTCATTGACTTATAATATGACCTTGGGTGAGTCACTTAATTTCTCTCTCTCTTTTTTTTTCCATGGGAAGATAGATAATTATTTCTATATCAATCATGAGATTGGTATGAAGGTTAAATGATAAAATACATGTGAAACTCCTTATCATGCCTTGCAATGCCCTTCACAAGTAGGCTTCAATAGCCCTTCCTAGTGCTCAGTGAATATGTGCTGTTAGCTGCTGTGGCAGGGCTAGTTTCCCTTACTTCTCAGATCTCTAAAGATGAGGACTCTGGCATCTGGAAAAATTGCTCATTTAGTAGGGTGCATTGATTCCTAGAAAAATATTCTAAAAGTATTTGTCATTAGGATAAAGAAAATAATTTATTAAATTCTTCAGTGTTTTAGACACTGGAATACAGAGTGACCACTTGGTTGTACAAGCCTGCAGTAACTAAAATGCAAAATTACCTTTTGTCCTCTATACTCCTGTATACTTTCTCAGCCACTGGATGAGAATTCATGAACTCCCATGGATGTCCTGTTCAGTGTTGAGTCATAGACATTCTCTTAGTCACTTAGGTCACAAACTCAGTCTCCGTTCAGTCTAAGATACGACTAAAGTTCTAAACTTAATCCAGCGCTCTACCTTTTTCCTTCTCCAGCTCTGCCTACTTTGGGCTGGAAACCCCTTTTGGCAAAAGTGAGTGTGATACTAAAGGATGATGAACAGACAGTAACCCTCCAGGAGCTGACTGCTTTTTGGGAAGACAGACAAATGGTAGTTTGGACTACAGTGTGATATATGATATAATGGAAGTATGCTTCAGGACAGGGTAAAATAGAGGAAGGTGCTAGAATCAGTTGTGAAATGAGAAGGCTTCAGTAAGAATGAAACACAACCAAAGCTCAGTCTTACAGGCAGCAGACTAAGACTTTCTGAAGATAGTATCATATCCGGGCCAGGAATTTACCTTTTTATAGAGGCCTCTCTCTGGTGGAGAAAGCAGCATCTGTAAAGCAGGAAAAGGATCACCCACCTGAGTATCATTTGGTCAAAGGGATCAGCCTTTTTGTAGATTCTAAGAAAATCAGTTTGCTGATACCATTTTAGGAATGAGATATGGTTTTGATATGCATCAGATTATTATATTAGCTATGAAACAGATTATGGATTTTTTGGGGGGGAGTCTAGTATTTACTATCTATATGTTTTTGTGCAAATTGCTTAACTTCCTTGAGCCCTAATTTCCTTCTATTAAGTGGGGAGATTATTACTCACCTGAAAGGCTATTATGTTAAATGAGAAAACAGATAAGTAGAGTCCTCTGCACTGAGCTTGGTGCTTAGTTCATACTTTATAATTGTTAGTCACTTAAAAGCTATCATACTCACCCCTTCTTTTACATACTTTATATTTAGGATATAAGACAAAAGCAGAAACCACACTGCAATTTAGGTATGTGGCAACATGAACTGGAATTAACCGGTGGGTGGTGAGAATGGGGAGAAAAGCTGTATATATGTAAAAACAGTGCCCTGAAGAAATAGACTAGTTGTGTCTGCTGTCATTGTTATTATGATTATTTTAAGGTTTTTGCCATAGGGCATATATTCACTGGAAAGAGACAGAGAGAGACAGGGGAAAGTGAGAAACCACAACTTCCTCCATTCTCCTCTTATAATTTTGGGCATGCATGAGTTTCAAGCTGCCAGGTCGGGGACTCAAACCATTGTTGGCCATGTCGGAGTCCATCACCTTAACCACTACACCACCTACTGGTCCCATTACTTTTTAATTACATTTTTATTTGCCCATTCATTGATTCCATTTGTGTTGGCTTGAGGGACCACTGTCATTTCCAAGGTGTTGATGGTTTGAGATCTTGAAATAGAAGTAATTTCTATCCCTCCTCTCCAAATAATTTCTATCTTAAAATAATCTGTAACCTGGGATATTATCTGTGAGTTTTAAGCCGCCGGGTCCGGGACGTGAAGCGCGGTCGACTACGTGGGAGTCCAGCAACATAGCCATTATGCTAACTGCTGGTTCCCTGGTCCCATTACTTTTTAATTACATTTTTATTTGCCCATTCATTGATTCCATTTGTGTTGGCTTGAGGGACCACTGTCATTTCCAAGGTGTTGATGGTTTGAGATCTTGAAATAGAAGTAATTTCTATCCCTCCTCTCCAAATAATTTCTATCTTAAAATAATCTGTAACCTGGGATATTATCACAGAGAGATATCATTACTTATTAGTTGAGCCAATAATTGTTGGGGCAAGATTACCTCGTATGAATAAATGGCAGGTGATTTTTTTTAAGAGAGATTTTTGCTATCCAGTATGTACACTTGGCAGATAGACAGAAAGCTAGAAATCACCCCCACCCCAAGGGAGATGGCCACATCACAATCCCTTTTCCTCCAGTCTTCTCTTGGGATTTTGGGCATGCACGTATACACACACATGTACCCAGCATGAGTTTCAAGCTGCAGGTCTGGGAATCAAATTGCGGTCAGCCATGTGGGAACAACATAACCACTATGCCATCTGCTGTCCTGGTATGTGATTTTTTACTTGCCTTTTTAAAAAAATTTTTATCGTAGATTATTTTTGTTTAACTAAAATAGATGTTCATTTATTGAAAGTGCTCTGCCTTAAAATGGTGGGGGCTGTGAATCCAGTCCAAACACAGACTTGTCAGAAGAAACATAGTGGAAATGGTAGGAGCCCAGGAACCAGAAAACCTGGGTTCTGGGGCCAGATGGTGGCACAACAATAAAATATGGTTCTCTGCAAGGCAGTTCTACATGAAAAGGCTCCTGGTTCAAGTCTGAAGACCACCCTGAGTACAATAGGTATGTGTATACTTGTGATCTGGGGCTTGCTGAGGGCTGGCGGTAGATTGTGGTGTTGAGACTCTGCTGGAGGATCTCTCTCTCTCCTGGTCTCAGAAAAATAAAAAATAAAAAAAGAGAAAGAAAACCTGGATTCTGGCCCTGTCATTGGTTGGGTAAGTGGAAAAGAAACTTTACTTCTCTGATAAGTACATTAGGGCACCTAGATGTATATATGGTATGGTAAAGTGATTTCTGACGTACTTCCTTGTACACCCTCTTATATCTCTTTGTTCACGCCATTGTTTATCACCTGTTCAAACAATTAAGATTCAACAGTTACCAAAGGTTCAAGTGGATATTGTAGGGAAGACAAAATTCCATTTTTATTCTCTTAGAGTTTATACTGAGCCTAAGAATTAAAATGACATAAGATAGATCAACAGGGGAGAAGCTTGCAAATTTA
>NW_006159708.1:702293-718865 GCF_000334495.1 Tupaia belangeri chinensis | reverse complement strand
CAGTCAGAGTCAGTCACTTATATTCTGAATCACACAACAAATAGTAAATTGTGAACAAACAATTAAACTTTATGGAAAGGTTTAAAAGATAAGAGTTAGTTTAACTAGTTCTGTTTGGTCTTGACTTTTATTTTTGAGGATAAGAGTATTATTTATTTGCTGAAGGAAGACTATCTTTCGCATGGGAATTTTATCTCCTGCTTTTAAGAAACAAAGTCAGAATAAACATCTTGAACCACCTTTTGTTTTTGTTTTAGTTTTTTAAAGTGCTTTTAATTCAAAATAGCCAATATGCCAGAGCAGCATATTTTGAAGTGGCATATTCTTTTTTTTATTTTGGAGAGATTTTCACTATAGGGCACGTGCGCTCGCCAGACAGACAGAGAGAGACATAGAGACAGAAAGCGAGAAATCACCCCCCAGGGGGGATGGCCACGCCGCAATCCCTTCTCCTCCATTCTCCTCTCGGGATCTTGGGCACGCACGCACACGCGCCTGGCGTGAGTTTTAAGCCACCGGGTCCGGGACGCAAACCGCGGTCAACTACGTGGGAGTCCAGCGACATAGCCATTACACTAACTGCTGGTTCCCAAAGTGGCATATTCTTAACTTCTTCAATATGAAAAGCTTTTAAGC
Source organism: Tupaia belangeri chinensis (assembly GCF_000334495.1). NCBI lineage: Eukaryota > Metazoa > Chordata > Mammalia > Scandentia > Tupaiidae > Tupaia > Tupaia belangeri. The sequence goes on along the minus strand of NW_006159708.1, from coordinate 718,229 downwards.
AGGAGAATGCTAATATTAACATGAGTAAGTGGGCATAGTGATTTATGCTATTGAATCTTTCTTCTAATGACCTGTTTCTATGGAAAGAGCAAGATTTCTATTACAGTCACTAATGTAGAAACTATGATTACTTTTAGTGAAAAGGTTTTCATAAAAGTACATTGTTTTGAAAGCCATAAATGTTTCCAGTGTTGCTCATATTTAATAATGACACTTGCAGTGCTTTTGACAACAGAGGAGCTTAAAGCAGGATAATGTCTCAGGATATAATTACTTGTACGTTACCTGTTGCTGAATTTGTTCAGCAAATAGTACCATTCTTGGTACTCAGTGGAGAGTCAATCACTGATATGGATTGAATCTGAATACGAGGAAGTGTTCGTTTCCTAGTTGATTGGTATAAATGTAATTTGCTGCCTTCATACCAAGGTAAGTGAACACACAGTAATAATAGTGGGAATTTAAGATCCTGTTTATTCAGTCAGAAACTAGAGAAACTGAAGTTTTTTCAAAGGATTGTAAATTAATGTCATACCCAGAATGTTAGTAAATGTTCAAAAATATGGTCCAGTTGTAAGATTAGTGCATAAAGATCGGTCCCAATACAAATCTATACTTTCCTCATATATTTCATGCTATGAACTTAAGCAAGTGAAGAGAAAACCTTTTTAGCTTATAATGATGATTGAGACATTTGTGGCATTTAAAGCAATCTTGAATGGCCCACTCATTAAAAAATCTTCTTGTTTACTTTCACCAAATACCACAAGAGGTTGGGATATGACACTGAGTTAATTATGGGTGCAGGACTTTCCAAAATAACATTGAATTAGACAGGATGACATTTTAAGTAATGTCATGGGTCAGAAAGGTAAGTTAATTTGGTCTCATGTGAACCTGGAAAAGTGGCTTTATGTTTTATATAGCAAAAGAAAGAAACAGTCCCTAGAGTCACAGAGGAACACTGCATTGGGAAGGCCCTAGAGGTCATCTGGCTTATGCTTTAGCACCAGTGGTCAAGTTGGTTGGGTCTAGAACTTAGAGACTATTTAACTGGCTGGGACTTGGACTGGCCTCAAGAGAGAAGGACCATCTGAGTCATTTGAGCTAATCAGTCCCAGAGTGTCAGATGAATCTGCTCAGTGACCAATTCCCTAGCATTAAGGTGCACACACATATACTTACGTGTGTGAGCACACACGAAGATGCACCCACATATACGCAATGGCATGCAAGGAAAAGGTCTACTACAATAGAAAAAAAAAGAACCAGCTGGTGGGGTAGTGCTAATGTAATGTTTTGCAATGCTGGGCCCATGTAGGAGGGTCCTAGGCTCATGTCCTGGGATCACCTTATGCATGCTTGTAACTCTGTCTGGCAGAAGTTGGGGGTAGATTGCAGCATAATGATACTGTTGGGGGTCCTGTCTTTCTCTCTCTGTCTCTTTCTTTGTGTTATCTCTCTCATGGCAGAAATAAGTAAATGCACTTTTTTTTTTTTAAGAGAGAGATTTTTGCTATAGGACTCTGCACTTGCCAGAGAGACAGAGAGACAGAAGGCAAGAAATCACCCCCCAGAGGGATGGCCATGTCACAATCCCTTCTCCTTTCTCCTCTCAGGATTTTAGGCATGCACACACATGTGCCCTGTATGAGTTTTAAATCACTGGGTCCAGGACTCAAACTGCAGTCAACTATGTGGGAGTACAACAAGGTAACCATTACACCATCTGCTAGTCCCAGTAAATACAATTTATAAGATAAAGGGAAAAAAAAAACCAAAACTATGTTTTTTCTCACTTCTGTAACTTAATGGCTACTTGCCATAGTGCAAATCACCCCAAGGGCTGGATGACTTCTGTCTCTTTCTATCCCCCTTGCACCCTTTCCTAACCCCACTCTCTGTCCACAGTGGTGATCTTATGAAATACAGAAAAGAGTTTCTAGCTTTCTAGTTTCCTGTTGGATTTGTTAAATGCCAGATCCCTGTAGCCTGGAGAAGTGATAAAGGTAAACAAGGAGTGCTTTGACCCTGTGACAGTTTCGATGGGCTCCCATTGGGCTGACTTTGTCCTTCAACTAAAGGTTATTGCTGCTCTCAAGTATGCCATCTTTACGTGACTCTCCAGCTGCTGCCCTCCCTTATCCTGATCATCATAGTCCCTCCTAATCTTACAGACTGAGAGTTATCCCTCCCTAAGTATGTTTTATTAACCCCTTTTTGAGTTTTCTTAATTTGGCTGTGTCATCTGTTTTTTAAAAGTGTAACTCTCCAGTTATGTCTCTGCTCATCAAAGCACACAGGATCAAGACTGGTTGGTGATCACTGCCATGAACTTAGCAAGAGGGAGAGGAGCGTATATATCCAGAATTAGTCATTCCAGAAGACTCCACTAGCTCTTAAAATTCTATGATTTCATTTGTAAAAAAACAAAGAAAGTTTAGGCAACATTTTAGAATTTAATATTGCTGTGGAAAATCTGGACTGGGATGATAAAACAAATGTAGTTCAAAGAAAGACACAAAAAAGGTGTGCTTATGAAAACAAGCCATAATTTTGCATGTAAAAAGTCTTCTTCTAACAACCCCTTTCAAATACTGTTCATTATTTTTAGCATTGGATTTTCCTCACCAAGTATTACTTTTATGTCATGTATTTTTAATTATTAATCAATGCTTTTTTATATGTAGCAACAGACAGAGTATAAAAATATACAACAGTCAGGCATATCTCATTTGGCAATTTGACAAAAATGTTCACTTCCAGTTATAGTATTGAAAATCATTCCCAGGGATCTCAGTATATTTTTGTATTTCAGTCCCTTTTATGTTGCCACCAAACTCTAAAGTTAAAAAGGAGATGATTTATACTCATAAACTTTAAAAAATATGAACATTAACCAGGTGGCATGGTGGTTGAGGGAGCATGATCCCACGTGGCCAATTGTGCATTTGAGTACCAGACCTGGTGGCTTAAAAAACATGCTGGTGCATGTGCACACCCAGGGCCTTAAAGAGAATGGAAAAGAAGGGACTGTGATGTGACCTTCCTCTCCCCCAAGGGTAATTTCTCACTTTCTCTCTCTCTCTCTGTCCCTCTCTGTCTCTCTCCAGTGAGTGTATGTTCCCTATAGCCAACAAACCAGAAATATTAATACTTTTTGGCTTTTAATTTGACGATAAATATATTGTCAAAAAGGCTAAACATGGGGCCAGCAGAATATATAATGATTACATCACTGGACTCCCATGTAGTTGAGCTCGGTTTGAGTCCCGGACCAAGAAGCATGTGCCTGTATGCCCCAAATCCCAAGAGGAGAATAGAAGAGAAGAGATTACGGTGTGGTCATCCCCCGGGGTGGGTGATTTCTCGCTTCCTGTCTCTCTGTCTCTTGTGCCAGTGCATGCACCCTATAGCAAAAATATCTCTAGAAAAAAAGAAGCTAAACATTCTTATTTCAGCAGTTCGTATGGTGAGATTTAGATGGTGCTTTAGGGTCATACTTCTCCATCAAGTTTTGTCTAGCTTCGTTTTCAGAGGACTAATGACAAGAACTGCTTATGGTCCATGATGTGGATGACTTTAAAGAAGCTTTCGTGTGAGTGAAAGTTACTTGCATTTCTGTCAAGATGTTTGCCTGAGTGGGATTTGATCATTTGAACATGTCAGTAGCCAACAAGACTTGACATCTGCGATTGCAGGTATTTTTTTTTTTGTTGTTGTTTGTTTGTTTTAATTTTTTAAGGCATTCTTTTAAAGGGCCTTACATCATTCTTTTGTTCAGTAAACAATGGCCCAAAGCAGGCTAATAATACATATGTCTTCTTGCTTTATTTTCCAGATTTCTTTCAGTCATGGCATGCTGTGTTACCTTGGTTATATGTCATGAAATTTACAGGGAAAGCAGCCAATTGTCCCAGACTTCCAGGCAACTCCAGGTAGCCTTGTGGTCACACTGTATTTTAGTTGTGGAAAAGGAATTTGACATGTACGGGAATGGGAAAGTGAAGTACAAAATGAAAGTGGAGGAATGAGGTAAAGAAGCAATTTGGGTTGGTTACATTCCAAAATTTGTCTGCATTAACACAGTTTAAAAGGCCAGATGCCTATGATTGTCTGAAGCCTAGCTGCTATGATTGGCTGTAACCTAGAAAGAAAGAAAAAAGAATGAGGTCGCACTTTGTTTATGGAAACCAAGCAGGAGTATGAGGCCTTTTTGATAGTTTTTAAATACAGAGCAGCACTGAAACCTCAGCTTATCAGATCATAACTAGGCTTTAATCTCTGTTTTAATGAAATATTTAGGCTTAGCCTCAAATATGGCAAATAATTTAACTATAGGAAAGGACACTGCATTCATATCTACATCCTAATGAGGGCTGGTAATGAAAGACAATGCACTCTACTCTGAAGTTGCCCAATTTTACTAATGCCGTTTTTAAAATTTATATGTTTAATTTTAAGCACAAATATCATATGGTACTTTAAGACACAGTAGAACATTAAATAGACTTGAAATTTCTGTATCACCCACTAATTCCTACCCAATATCTTTCTGCCTAGTTCTTATCTCACAGAAAAGGCTGAGTATCTGGACTTTTTTTCATGTGGGTCCTGTATTTGGATTTCAGTACATATAGGTCAGAGCACCACAGTAAACAGGAAATAGTGAACTATTTTGATGCCTTTGGTGGTTCCAAATCTCTTTCTTCCGATGAGCAAAATTCCTTTTTCCCTTGCATGTCAAAGCTCTTGCTTTAAACTACACCCACTATCCTCTCATGAAATGTGTATGACTGAGAAGATCTCATCTGGAAAATCTAGAGAAATTATGCTAATTAGCACTAAAAAGGTCTGGACTTGCTGATCTCAGAAATGCTTTCAGCTTTAATATCCTGGACTTTCAGATGTTATTAAAGACACAATTTGATCTCCAAATGATTGTGCTGTGTTAGTACTGGGCAAATAGCAAAAGAGCATTAAGTGTGTGTGTGTGTGTGTGTGTGTGTGTGTGTGTGAGGAGAGGGTGGTTTCAATGGGTGTGTGACTTAAGAAATGAGGTAGAGGGGTCAATAGATGGTGTAGTGATTAAGGTGCTGGACTACATGGTCAACTATGGTTTGAATCCTGGATCCAGAAGCCTGAAAAATCACACTGGGTACACATATGTGTGCATGGCCAAAATCCTAAGAGGAGAATGGAGGAGAAGGGATTGTAGAGTGTCCCATCCGTCCTGCAGGGTGATTTCTCCCTTCCTGTCTCTCTGGCAAGTGCACATGCCTTATACCAAAAATGTCTCAAATTTTTTTTAATTAAAAAAACTTAAAAAAAAAAAGAGAAATGGAGTAGAGAGAAATACTAGAATACAGAGCACAAGGATGAAAAATATAGAACAAGTTCAGAGAAACCAGAGATGAAGCTGAAGTTTGAGTAATTATGGAGATAATCTCATAGGGATGGTGTGGAGGAATGAGGGACTAAGATGTTAGCCATAGTGGTAAAAGTTTGGTGTTGAGAGTAAACTTCATACAATGAGCTCCCCATCCTTCTTCACCCTGTTCCTCTGAGATCCGCCTGCTGGCCCAGTTTGACCTTGTGAGTGAGCCCCTCATGCCCATGCCCTTATCTCATGGAACTGGCCTGTGGCGTTGGCTGGTCCAGAGGTATGCCTCACCAGACATACCCTGTTGATTCTTTTTTTTTTTCTTATTTTTTCCCCTTCTTCTTCTTTATTTATTTATTTATTGCTATAGGGCACGTGTGCTGGCCAGAAAGACAGAAAGTGAGAAATCATCCCCCAGGGGGGATGACCACACCATAATCCCTTCTCCATTTTTCTCTCAGGATCTTGGGCACGCACACACAGGTGCTCAGCATGAGTTTAAGCCACCAGATCCGGGACTCGAACCACAGTTGACTACATGGGAGTCCAGCGACATAGCCATTATGCCAACTGGTGGTCCCTATACCCTGCTGATTCTATTAATTGATAAGCTCATCTGGTATTAAAATCCCTAAACAGTGTATGTCTTTACTTGATTTATTCATGCTTTGTTCTTAACTTATATAACCTGAGCCTGTATTTGTTAACGACAGGTACCATTTTCTGTCTGGCCATCAGTGGAGCTTCCCTAGTAAGTAAACTCTCATCTTTCTTTGCTGAACCTCCAAACATGTTTTTTGGAATGGGTAAACATCATAAGTAGCCTCCCCTCCCCCTTACCCCTTTCCCCCAAGATCTGCCCCCCCCCAAAACAAACTAGAATCAAAGCATGTGAATTCAAATTTTGGCTCTGCTACTTACAAGCTTTGTGACCCTGAACTAAAGAGCATATCTTAGAGCTGTGGTTTCTAACCTTTATTTGTACATTAGGACACTAGACTCACTGGGAAGTTTTGAAAAACTATACTTGGTCAGAATTGCCTCTGGAACAACTAATTCAGAATCAGAAGGCTTGAGAGTCTGATTTGAAAGCCAAAGTTTTATCGCTATAGATCTCAAACTTTTGTGTGGATAAGAATCAGTTGGAAGATTTGTTAATACAGATTTCTGGGCTGTACCTTCACTGAGAGAAAAAATTAGAACTAAATAGTTGTTTTTTCTTTCTCTTTCTTTTTTTTTTTTTTTTTTTGCTACAGGGTGCGTGCACTCACTAGAAAGACAGAAAGAGACAGAAAGCAAGAAATCACCCCCCAGGAGGGATGGCCACGTTGCAATCCCTTCTCCTCCATTCTCCTCTCAGGATCTTGGGCATGCACGCACATGTGCCCGGCGTAAATTTAAGCCACCAGGTCCAGGAATTGAACTGCGGTCGGCTACATGCGAGTTCAGTGACATAGCTATTATGCTAACTGCTGGGCCCGAGAACTAAATAGTTTTTCTATAGACTAGAATAGTAGAATGTATGATTGTTCTAAAAATAGCTAATTCTTGACTTTATTAAGCATGAATAATGACATGAAAGGAACACAAAAGAGAGAATGAAGGAGAATAAGTTTGTGTAACATGAAAGACAAAATCTAGCACATATGGAATCAAGCCTAATTGAATCATTAGGAATTCTGTGGTAAAAGTCCCACACATTTTCTATCTTCCCTTGAGTGAATTCGTAGATTGATTCCTCTTGACAACAAAGGTCACCTTTTCAATGTTGGTTACAGTTGGTTTTCTGAAGAGAGAAATGATAAATAACAAATAAACTTTCTGCCACAAAAGAAGAATACTCCCAAATATTTCCAATTCACGAGGGATCAGGAAGGAAGAAAAGTTTATGTTTCCATTTAAAGAAACAAACAAATAAACAAAAAAATTTTTTTGAGAGGATTTTGCTATGGGGCACATGTGCTGGCCAGAAAGACAGAAAGTGAGAAATCATCCCCCAGGGGGGATGACCACACCATAATCCCTTCTCCATTTTTCTCTCAGGATCTTGGGCACGCACACACAGGTGCTCAGCATGAGTTTAAGCCACCAGATCCGGGACTCGAACCACAGTTGACTACATGGGAGTCCAGCGACATAGCCATTATGCCAACTGGTGGTCCCTATACCCTGCTGATTCTATTAATTGATAAGCTCATCTGGTATTAAAATCCCTAAACAGTGTATGTCTTTACTTGATTTATTCATGCTTTGTTCTTAACTTATATAACCTGAGCCTGTATTTGTTAACGACAGGTACCATTTTCTGTCTGGCCATCAGTGGAGCTTCCCTAGTAAGTAAACTCTCATCTTTCTTTGCTGAACCTCCAAACATGTTTTTTGGAATGGGTAAACATCATAAGTAGCCTCCCCTCCCCCTTACCCCTTTCCCCCAAGATCTGCCCCCCCCCAAAACAAACTAGAATCAAAGCATGTGAATTCAAATTTTGGCTCTGCTACTTACAAGCTTTGTGACCCTGAACTAAAGAGCATATCTTAGAGCTGTGGTTTCTAACCTTTATTTGTACATTAGGACACTAGACTCACTGGGAAGTTTTGAAAAACTATACTTGGTCAGAATTGCCTCTGGAACAACTAATTCAGAATCAGAAGGCTTGAGAGTCTGATTTGAAAGCCAAAGTTTTATCGCTATAGATCTCAAACTTTTGTGTGGATAAGAATCAGTTGGAAGATTTGTTAATACAGATTTCTGGGCTGTACCTTCACTGAGAGAAAAAATTAGAACTAAATAGTTGTTTTTTCTTTCTCTTTCTTTTTTTTTTTTTTTGCTACAGGGTGCGTGCACTCACTAGAAAGACAGAAAGAGACAGAAAACAAGAAATCACCCCCCAGGAGGGATGGCCACGTTGCAATCCCTTCTCCTCCATTCTCCTCTCAGGATCTTGGGCATGCACGCACATGTGCCCGGCGTAAATTTAAGCCACCAGGTCCAGGAATTGAACTGCGGTCGGCTACATGCGAGTTCAGTGACATAGCTATTATGCTAACTGCTGGGCCCGAGAACTAAATAGTTTTTCTATAGACTAGAATAGTAGAATGTATGATTGTTCTAAAAATAGCTAATTCTTGACTTTATTAAGCATGAATAATGACATGAAAGGAACACAAAAGAGAGAATGAAGCAGAATAAGTTTGTGTAAGATGAAAGACAAAATCTAGCACGTATGGAATCAAGCCTAATTGAATCATTAGGAATTCTGTGGTAAAAGTCCCACACATTTTCTATCTTCCCTTGAGTGAATTCGTAGATTGATTCCTCTTGACAACAAAGGTCACCTTTTCAATGTTGGTTACAGTTGGTTTTCTGAAGAGAGAAATGATAAATATTATAAGAAAATCTGTAATGCTAGAGAGAAAAGTATTATTCCTATCAGATGATAAACATGATCATGAAAAGAGACCAGTAAGGATATGGAAAACCTAGTCCTTGGCATACACACAGTATAGCTTGAGAAATGCTATCATGGAAAACAGAATTATTCATGCTAAACAGAATTTTTGCTTACTCTTGCTGATTTTTTTTAAGAGAAACTTGAAAGCTTTGCTTTTTACATATATATTTAAAAAATTTTTAGTTTTAAATGCATGTGCACTTGTCAGATACATAGAGACAGAGTGGAGTGCTGGGAGAAATTGTCCGCTATAGGAAATGGTCAGGCTGCCATCCCTTCTCCATTTCTCCATTCTGTCAGGATTTGGGGTACACGTCCACATGAGCCTGGTGTGTTTCTCAAGTCGTTGGGTCTGAGATTGAAACTGCAGGGTCAGCCATGTGGGATCTAGCTGCCTCAACCACCAGCTATGGAGCCTGCCCTCCCCTGCTTTTTTCCCCCCCTTATATAACAAGGTAGAGTGTTCTGTGCTGTAGAGACTAGGTCTCCAGATCTCTGTTTTGGGATAGTTACTATGTCAAGTCTATCTTTTAAAGATACAATGGAGTAAGCTTGGTGCTTGTTAAGACCAACGACATCTCCACAGGAAACTGCCCTTCTCCTGCTCTGTCTCTTCTTCAGAGGGTAGGGTATCTCTAACAGATAAAAGAGCCATAGATTTCTCTTGAGAGTAGTGTACCTCCCTCCCCACTTTCCAACCTGGGCTGCAGGATTACACCATTTTTCTAAGTGCAGAAAGTCAAAGAAGCATGTTTTTAGAAATTTGCAAGGGTCGGCATGATCACAAATCAGTCTTTTTGTCCTAACTTTTAATCACATCTTATTCTCATTTTAATCATTACTATGTGCATAGGATGAGCTGGTGATAATCATTTACTGAACCCCAAGACCAATCCCCACAAGAAAAGCATTTGGAATAGGAGAATGAGCTGCATTTGCCATGGGGCTGTCAATGGGGAGGTCACATATCAGGACAGATGGGGAGATGTCAAGAGGCACCAGGACGCAAACCGTGGTTGACTACGTGGGAGTCCAGCGACATAGCCATTAGGCTAACTGCTGGTCCCAATACAGTTTTTTTAATTTATTTATTTTTAGAGTTTTTGCTACAGGGTGCGTGCACTCACTAGAAAGACAGAAAGAGACAGAAAACAAGAAATCACCCCCCAGGAGGGATGGCCACGTTGCAATCCCTTCTCCTCCATTCTCCTCTCAGGATCTTGGGCATGCACGCACATGTGCCCGGCGTAAATTTAAGCCACCAGGTCCAGGAATTGAACTGCGGTCGGCTACATGCGAGTTCAGTGACATAGCTATTATGCTAACTGCTGGGCCCGAGAACTAAATAGTTTTTCTATAGACTAGAATAGTAGAATGTATGATTGTTCTAAAAATAGCTAATTCTTGACTTTATTAAGCATGAATAATGACATGAAAGGAACACAAAAGAGAGAATGAAGCAGAATAAGTTTGTGTAAGATGAAAGACAAAATCTAGCACGTATGGAATCAAGCCTAATTGAATCATTAGGAATTCTGTGGTAAAAGTCCCACACATTTTCTATCTTCCCTTGAGTGAATTCGTAGATTGATTCCTCTTGACAACAAAGGTCACCTTTTCAATGTTGGTTACAGTTGGTTTTCTGAAGAGAGAAATGATAAATATTATAAGAAAATCTGTAATGCTAGAGAGAAAAGTATTATTCCTATCAGATGATAAACATGATCATGAAAAGAGACCAGTAAGGATATGGAAAACCTAGTCCTTGGCATACACACAGTATAGCTTGAGAAATGCTATCATGGAGAACAGAATTATTCATGCTAAACAGAATTTTTGCTTACTCTTGCTGATTTTTTTTAAGAGAAACTTGAAAGCTTTGCTTTTTACATATATATTTAAAAAATTTTTAGTTTTAAATGCATGTGCACTTGTCAGATACATAGAGACAGAGTGGAGTGCTGGGAGAAATTGTCCGCTATAGGAAATGGTCAGGCTGCCATCCCTTCTCCATTTCTCCATTCTGTCAGGATTTGGGGTACACGTCCACATGAGCCTGGTGTGTTTCTCAAGTCGTTGGGTCTGAGATTGAAACTGCAGGGTCAGCCATGTGGGATCTAGCTGCCTCAACCACCAGCTATGGAGCCTGCCCTCCCCTGCTTTTTTCCCCCCCTTATATAACAAGGTAGAGTGTTCTGTGCTGTAGAGACTAGGTCTCCAGATCTCTGTTTTGGGATAGTTACTATGTCAAGTCTATCTTTTAAAGATACAATGGAGTAAGCTTGGTGCTTGTTAAGACCAACGACATCTCCACAGGAAACTGCCCTTCTCCTGCTCTGTCTCTTCTTCAGAGGGTAGGGTATCTCTAACAGATAAAAGAGCCATAGATTTCTCTTGAGAGTAGTGTACCTCCCTCCCCACTTTCCAACCTGGGCTGCAGGATTACACCATTTTTCTAAGTGCAGAAAGTCAAAGAAGCATGTTTTTAGAAATTTGCAAGGGTCGGCATGATCACAAATCAGTCTTTTTGTCCTAACTTTTAATCACATCTTATTCTCATTTTAATCATTACTATGTGCATAGGATGAGCTGGTGATAATCATTTACTGAACCCCAAGACCAATCCCCACAAGAAAAGCATTTGGAATAGGAGAATGAGCTGCATTTGCCATGGGGCTGTCAATGGGGAGGTCACATATCAGGACAGATGGGGAGATGTCAAGAGGCATGTGATGAGTGTCCTACCTGGTGACATACTGAAATATTCAGAATAGTTATTAATTCCATAGTATACTATGACTGGATTCTCTAAGGAAAGTAGAGAAAGGACTAAAAGTTCTGTGTGGCTAATAGGGTGCCAAGTTAGACACAGTTTCCTAGAAGGAAGACTGCAAATTTGGATTAAACCTGGGGAGAGCTTTTGTCTTGTAAATATGTGCAGACCAACTTCAGCAAGACAATCTGGGGGCACAGGAGCTTGGTGGACGTGTGAATTATACTTACTAGAAACAACCTTCACTCTAACTAGCATTTGTATGATGCTTTACAGTGTAGAAAGAGTTCTTACATACATCAGATCTCATTTTATCCTTCCAAACAAAATGTGAAGAGAGTTCCCATTTTTTTTAAAAGAGGAAACTGAGGCTCAACCTTCTTGTTTAATTTGCTTAAAGTCACACAGCTGGTCAGTGGCAGGGATCGATAAATAACACCATCAGGAGCCCTTTCTCTCTACCTCAGCTGTCCTGATGATCACAATGGGGATGACAGTCATGATTTTTTATTTATAATTGTTTATTTACTTTTTATGTGACAAGGATTCTTACTTCAGGATAAGAGACCAAGGGTTCCACTATGAGCTTGGATTATGCATTACAGTTCCAATGTGAAAAGTTTACAGTCTTTATTCCTTTATTCCTTTTCTCTTTTTTTTTTTACTGAAAAATGATATTTCTTGATGTTATATGTCACTTTATTTAAGTTACCACATGGAAATAACTCTAAATTTAAAATCATTCCGAGGCATGCATAGGAAGCTGGATTGCACATGGCTGACTGAGGTTGGAATCCCAGCCTGGCAGCCTGGAAAATATAGTGGCGTGTGTGTGTGTGTGTGTGCTCTGAATTCCAAAGGGATAGAGAAATGGAGATGTTATTGTGACATGACCATACTCTATAAGGAGGATGTTTTCTTTCTCTCTTTCTGTCTCTACTGAGTGCACATGCCTACTGGTGATAAAAAATAATAATAAAAGATAAATATTTTTGAAAAAGTAAGAGAAAGTCAGTCTGATTATCCCTTTCTTGTCATTTCCCCAAGGGACTTCCTCTCTTTTAATTGGTTAGCTTGTTTGTTACTATAAAAATCAAATACTTCATGGAAAGCAAATTATCTTTTAAAAACTTAGTTCTTTATATAATGGAAAAATACTATTTTCAGGAGCACTAATTTTAATTCTGTCTTAGATTAGTAGAGTCCAAAGAGCAAATTCAGTTATAGTCAATTGGCAGTATAACTGTCACGCTAACAATGAAAATAAAGTTTTAGTAAATAATGGTTAAATAATTATAGAAAAAGAAGAATGGGATTTTCTTTCGTAAAGAATGTGATATAAACTAAGAAAGAATCCTATCGGTAGTTGGCTGCCTCAGGAGGAAAATTGCCCCATGTCATTACGGGGCATTAGGAAAAGACCTCTGTTTTTGAACATGTGTATAAATCAGGGAAGTACAACTCTCCCTGGGAGGGGTAAATTTTTAAGTCTTAACAGTATTCTAAGTCAAATATCAGTAAGTCCAGCAGATATTTTCATAAGAAAAGGTGTTCTTTGTTTTGTTTTGTTTGCTACAGGACACGTGTTTTTTTGTTTTGTTTTGTTTTGCTACAGGACACGTGTGTTTGCTGGAGAGAGAGAGAGGAGAGGAGAGGAGAGAGAGAGAGAGAAATCACCCCCAGGGAGGTGGCTGTGCTATAATCCCTTCTCCACTCTCCTCTTGGGGTTTTGGGCACACCTGCACATGCACTCAGTGTGATTTTCAAGCTGCTAGGTCTAGGACTTGAGTTGCAAAACTGGTCATGTAGGTGGGATCCAGCTGCCTTTTCCTTCAGACCATGTGCTGGCTCCTAAGAAAAGGTTTTTAAAAGACTTAGGATTAAAGAAAAAAGGCCACAGAATACTGACACTCCAAGAAAACAGTAACAGAACTTTCAAGAGGATGACAAAGAGAGCAAAGAGGGGTCTGGTTCTCGAATTTTCTGAAAACAGTCCAAGAACACTTTTGCTCAATTTCTAATTTAGCAAAGACAGGTTCAATATACTGTAAACAAATTAAGAGATAAAAATTGTGTAGCTTTTTATTTTGCTTGGGTTCCTGATACCGCTAGTGTGATCAGACTGGTTGTTTTGCTTTGTTAATTAAGAACACCAAGCTAATTCTTTATTCTTTTTCAACTTTCTGGCCCAATAAAAATCACATTATTTCTATTATCTGTAATTTGTCAGATTACTTAAGTCAACACATGGCAACAACTCTCAGTTTCAAATCAGTGTGAGCACTAACAATTATTTGTTCACGTTAAGGTTTGTCTCCTGGAAGAAAGTGCCTGCCTATGCAATATCTGGCAAGAGACAAAGTTGGGGTTTTCTTACTCTCATGTGCATCCTGTTCCTGCACTTCCCATTTCCTTCATTCTCACACGCATGTCTTCGGCTCATGCCTGGTTCCCCAAAACTTCTCCCTGGTGCCCACTCCGGGTCCTCTTCTGGCTGCGTCCATGCTCCAGCACCTTCCTTTCTGCTTATTTCTCACTTCAGCTTCCGTGCCTGGGACCCCTTGATCCTAGGATTCTGCTTTCTCTTAGCTGCAGCATGGGCCTGTTAATCTAGATTTTAATATCCTTAATCTAGTGGTGGGGCAGGGGAGAATTCCTAGGAAAAATAGGTTTATAAAATCCTGTATACTAGGCCATCCTCTAGTAAAGACTTGGAAAAAGCTTTCAGAAATTAATTTTTTTGTGATGAATTCACTTTGGGACATATAATAGAATACAAAGGATTTTATCCATTTTTTTTGGAGAGATTTTTGCTATAGGCCGTGTGTGCTCACCAGACAGACAGAGAGAGACATAGAGACAGAAAGCAAGAAATCACCCCCCAGGGGGGATGGTCACGCCGCAATCCCTTCTCCTCCATTCTCCTCTCGGGATCTTGGGCACGCACGCACATGCACCCAGCGTGAGTTTTAAGCCACCGGGTCCGGGACATGAACCGCGGTCAACTACATGGGAGTCCAGCAACATAGCCATTATGCTAACTGCTGGTTCCCAAGATTTTATCCATTTTTTATTCTTCCCAAATAATATATTGATTTTAGGATGAGCCTTTTAAAACATTTTTTATTTTAAAAAATTTTTGGAGAGGTTTTTGCTATAGGGTGCGTGTGCTCACCAGAAAGATGGAGAGAGACAGAAAGCAAGAAATCACCCCCCAGTGGGGATGGCCATGCCACAATCCCTTCTCCTCCATTTACCTCTCAGGATCTTGGGCACGCACACACACGTGCCCGGCATGAGTTTAAGCCACTGGGTCCAGGACTCGAACTGCAGTTGACTACATGGGAGTCCAGCAACACAGCCATTACGCCAACTGCTGGTCTCTAGGATGAACCTTTAGAGAAAAAAATGCTATGATTTTGAGCTATGATCCAAATTATGGGAATTTCAGGTGTTTCAGTGAGTACTGGTGGTGGACTTTGGCACAGAAATTCTTGTCATATGATATGATTCAGATTAGTTCTGGTTACTGTCAGCTCTGCTGAAGTAAGCCATAAGCTTGGGATAATCTGAGTATTTCTCATTTTGGTAAGATAAAATGAGGCAAAATTTGGGCAAAGCTTAAGGCTCTTAATTTAGCAATTGCTATGTCCATTTCTTTTCAGATTTACTGTTGAAAGGTAAAATACACTTCTTTTCTGATTGGTGAGCTAACACCAAAGCACTCAACATTTAAAAAATGGATTTGATTCAACATTTAAAAAGTGGATTCTTATTTTTGTTATAGGCACCCCGAATCAGGAGCACAGCTCTATGATAATGTGATCAGATGGCTAAATTGCAATCCCCTTCCATTCCATTCTCTGCTAATGAAAACATTTTCTGCTTACCTGGGAATTGGGATATTTTGAAAATTATATTTTTAAACTGCTTATATTAAGAAGATGTTTCTGGGAAGCCTCAAAATGAGGTCACAGACCTGAGAGAACTGTATACTGCCTTAGGAATTTAGGCTGTCAAACAGGATCCAGAAAAAATGCTGTCTGCATAGTTTCCCCCCTTCCCTCGGTGTGACTGGAGCATAGGATCCAGAAAAAATGCTGTCTGCATAGTTTTTCCACTTCCCTCAGTGTGACTGGAGCACGAGCTCTCTCTCTAATTGAATGCCAACTCTTTTCTCCACAAACTAGACATTGTGAGTTCCCTAGTCTTATTTTAAATGATTTTTTTCTTAATCTTTAATTTGGCAGTTGGGTTTTTTAATTGTCATGGAAAATGTTCTTTTTCCACCAGTTTGAAATAGTTCGGGATGGACGCATGATAGATAG
>NW_006159708.1:690250-702271 GCF_000334495.1 Tupaia belangeri chinensis | reverse complement strand
TTTCCCTTACTTTCTATGGTATGTGACTAGAGATGAGACTTTGTTTTTAAATCACACTGTAAATCCAGTGTAGTGATCTCTAAAATGAAGGATTTGGTGAGTTCTACAGAAATCATTTGGACAGTTTTATATTGAACATACTGTTCAAGCACGTGCTGCAAAATTCTATTGCAGACCACGGTAAATCTTAGAGCAGAAGCCTGTTTTTAAAAATCTCACTCTTTAAGCATGCCAGGTATGTATACCTTTCAAAATGCTTTTCTAATGAAGATATGCCATTCCTAATTTATCTTATTGAATTTATATATAAATATATATATGTATGTGTGTGTGTGTGTGTATATATATATTACACACACACATACATATATATATTCTAGGATTTATGTCCTTTTGAGTCAAGGTGATGATCGTTTCTCCTCAAAATATTGTTATGCTCAGCATAGTCTAGAATCTCTAAAATGTCAAGTGCTTCCTGTACTCAAATTGTTTTAATGAGAGGCTAAGTCTTATTTTCTGAGCAATAGTCAGTTCTACAATAGTACCTGTCATTTTCCCAAGAAGGCAGAATCCTTGTTCTGTCCAGGGCAACTTTAGTTCTGATTCTAGAAATCATTTTGTTAACGGTGTTGACTTCTACTATTTCTTCTTACCTCTTGGTTGGGTTTGACCTTGCAGGATGTTGGCAAAGGGGCAGGAACATAAACAGCGCAGAGAGTCATCCAATGTTGCATTCCAAAGCAATCTACAAAATCTTCTGGATTATGAGCTGTATCATCCCCCATGCCACAGTGGTAACTGTGAGATAGGCGAAAGATTTATAAATATGCTGTTCATTTATATTGACTCCAATTACATCATGGAGAGCCAGTAGATCTACTTTATCCCAAGTAGTTCCTAGCTTCACAGGCTTGGAAAATTGTCTGTAACTCAGGGCCACCCTGGGGTTCAATCCTTCACATGCAAACTTGTCTCAAACTTCTTTCCTTACACAACTTCCCTCAAGGCAGACTTAGACTATGTATTTCCTGCCCCTGTTAACTGTTTAGTTTTTCTTTTACTGGTGATTCTTCTTACTGTAATATGAATAGCATTAGGTGAGTGGCTCCCTGAAACGGGTCAACTGGGAGTACTGCTCATGGAATGTAATAGCAGTACAACCCTCTATTTAGCTGAGATTCCAATCTGTTCTCCTCACTCTAGTGATTTGAAGAATATAAACTGTCTTATATCTTTCCTCTTTTTTTTTCTTTTTTGACTGTTTCCTAAAGTCTCCTGTGAACTCAACACATTCTGTTTTTACTAAAGAAGCCTAATACATTTCTTAATGGGATGTATTTTTCTTCCAATAAGTACCACTCAACAGATGGCATTCAAGAATAATAATTATAAAATATTTTTCAATTTTTTTTGTTTCCTATAAGGCACATGTGTTTGATAGAAAGAGACAGAGAGAAAGTGGGAAGTCACCTCCCCCCACAGGAGATGGCCACACCATGATCCCTTCTCCTCCATTCTCCTCTTAGAATTTTTGGCATGTGTGCACATATGCTGGGTGTGTTTTGCAAGACACAGGGTCCAGGACTCCAACTGTGCAGTAAGCCATGTGGATTCAGCCTTTTGAACCTCTTCACCTCTGGCTGGCCTATCATTTTTCACTTTTCCATCTAAATAATTCTAGTAGTATGTGACACTGACAGATATTCTCCTAGAGTTTTATGAGATTGAACATGTCTGAGAAATTATGTATATCATATTACTCTCTTGAAAATTCACCATATAAATATATATATTGTGACAGAAAAGAAGTCCCGTGGGCTGGCCAGTGATGTGGTGGTTAAAGCAGCTGGATCCCACATGGCCAACTGCGCAGGTTGAATACCAGACTAGCAGCTTGAAAAACATGCTGCTTGAGTGTGGGTGCACGCCCAAAGTCCCCAAAGGAGGGAGATGGAGGAGAAGGGATCGCAATGTGATCATCCCTTGTGGGAAAATCTTTCTCTTTCTCTCTCTCTGAAGGAAACTTGCAGAAAAATATTCTCTCTTCTCCCTGGGATGGAAAATTCTGAAGCTCACTTTCCATAGCTCCTCAAAGGGTTTCCAGTGAGATGGAATCCCCATTGCTCACAGTAGTGAGTACCCTGAGAGCTCATCTTTGGATTGATTTTCCTTCCTTCCTCAATTCTCAGTCCCAACTCCAATTTCTTGGGATAATTTTCTAAACTGTTTGCTTACAAGTTCTAGTCTCAAGCTCTGCTTCCTTTTGGAACCCAAGCCAAGACAAATAGCAAAATGCCAGGAGAAGAATTAATAAACACCTTTTTGCAAGTTACAGTCACTGTGACAGAACAAATTATAGCATAACATGCTAAATGATTTTATAATATGCTAAATGAGTAAAAGAAAATAGTTTTTCTAGTAGCACTCAGCCTAAAAAGTTATGCTTTTCTAACAAGAGTCATGGCAGTCTCTAAAAGTCCCCTAAGAGCTGAGGAGAAAATATTTTGTGGAAGTGATACCCAGGCTATTTAGAAGCTGTTCCAGCAGACTTATTTGTAAAAGTAGGAAAGAATTACATCCATAGATTTTGTGTAAACCTGTGCTTGCTCAAAATGATAAAAGCTCTGTCTTTGAAGTCTGATTTTGAATAATTTTGGGCAGAGGCTGAAAAATTTTGCAGTGTTTATATTACTCCTGATCTAAGGCACAGTTCAGCTTGGCATGATTTGATGTGGAATCGTATGCAGACGGCATCTGAATGCAGAAGATGATCAGGTTTGTACACGACCGGAATGACAAGTGAAGAGGAGGACTTCGAGCTTTTTTTTTAGAAAAGCCACCAAAGGTGTAGGTTTTTGCCAATGCTCTTGTGAGGAAATGTTGGCCATAGACTCACTAGGTACATGCTCTTTGGTTGTAGACATATTTGAGTTTATATCTAATTATCTAATACAAATATGCATAATTCATCCCAAAGTATTACCTTATTTCCTATCTATTGCTTTTGCTTCTTTTTAAATTCTTTTCTTTCCTTCCTCAAGATGCAAGTTATAAGAAGTCTTTCAGATTTGTTGGGGTTAAATAGCTGAACTGATGGACCTCCACTGACAATGGAGATAAAACTGGTTAAGGAAACTAGTGTCAGCGGTAATGTCTGTACAGTTTGTTCCTATTAGGTCATCTTGAATGATAAGAATACACACTCAGCCACTTTTTGTTATTTTGTGCTATGTGGGTCTGCCACACAGGGAGGAAGACAAGACCACTTAAAAGAACTATTTTGTGTCAGTTTTTGTGCTGTTCTAGAGGAAAACTAAATGTAGCATAACTTTTTCCTTAGACGAGTGATCTGTTGCCCAATTAAAGAGTAGCTGATCTGGGAGAGTTGGGTTTAGAGCAGCAGGACATAACTTGACTTCATTTTTTAAGTGGTTGGAAGCTATCATTTTTCTCTCCATATTCAGGTTCCTCAAACTGCTTACTTGTACTTGAGAAGGACATGTAAGAATACAGAAAAACAGTAAGAGAATAAAGAGATGGGAAAGATCTTAAAAGGAAAAAAATTAAATTGGAGAAAACTGAAATTCTCATTTAATGACAACAGCAATGACATTCTTTCTTCTTCATTTTCCTCTGCTACCTCCCTGTCCTCTTTCTGTTCACAGTCTCCTTTTGCAATACTAAAAACCTTTCCTATGGGGCTGGCTCTGTGGAGTAGTGGTAATGCACTGTCAGAGAAGCCGGATCCCATGTGGTGACCACAATTGAATCCCTGGTCAGCCTGAAATACTCCAGGCTTGTGCACCAGTGCTCCGGATCCCACAGGCTAGAGGCTAGAGGGCCAGACGGGGAGGATGGCATGATCAGACACTGGAGGGTCCTCATCTCTTCTCTATTTCTCTTACTTTTAAGTGTAATCAGACACTGGAGGGTCCTCATCTCTTCTCTCTTTCTCTTACTCTTAAGTTTTTATGAACTTGTGCTCTATCATGAACAAAGAAACAAATATTAAAAAATAAAAACAAACTCTTTTTTTACATCTCTCCAAGACCAGGAGAATTAGGTCATCTTGAATTACATGAATAAATACTCAGCCACTTTCTGTTAAAGGTCTTGGGTTCTTGGAAAAGTCATGATGCATTTTTTGCATAGAAAAACATGTCATGACTTTTCTGATGACCCAATAGTATTTTTTTAAATAATTATTTTATTGACATTTATTTATTTATTTTAATTTGACCAGCTAGGGAAAGAGAGAGAGGAGAGAGAGAAATAGAGAGAGGAGAAAGTGAAGACAGTGAGAAAGCAAACTGCCAGGTCCAGGACTCAAGCTGTGGTCGGCCGTGTGGGAGTCCAGCATCTTTAACCACCATGCCACTTGCTGGCCCTGACCCAATAGTATTACATACAAGTGCGTCCTCTAAATAGAATGAGATTCGTAATATAATTTCTTTAAAAAATTTATTTTCTTTCAAAATCCTTTGTGATTATTTGAGTGCATATAATACACATAAACATAGAAAATATAGATATGAAAAACTCCTCTTTCTCTTCCTCAGCAGCAGCCCTCTGATCATGATTCAGCCAGACCCAAGCCCTGGGGCGGACGCCGACAAATAACTCTTTTTAATATTTAACTTATCCCACCAGGCTACAAGGTGGCATATGGAGGTAGGGAGGACAAAAAGTGGATCATAGACCATCTGCCTCAAAATTACTTGGAGACATTTTTTAAAAAATGTAATTTTCCTGGGTTCCTCTCAAATCCCATTAAATCAGAATTCCTGGAGTGTGGGTCTTGGGGCATGCATTTTTAGTAAGTAACGCAGAATAACATTTACTGAAGTTTGAGAATCACTGCTTTAGGCTTTTCGTGTGTGTGTGGATGGCAGGATGTTAGAAAAAAAATCAGTTTTAAGAGAAAACACATATGGAATTCACTGTCTTGGACAATTTATTCTGGCAAGTTCTTCTTGTTACTGAGGGGAGTGAAGCATCACAGACCACAGCAATATCAGAGATGCTGAGCCATACGCTTTCCCTTTAGAGCTTTCTTTCAGCTAGGTCTGTGATGATAGGAGAGAGAATTTCCACATGCTCAGTGACCTTACAGTCTGAGAGGAGGGAGAAACAGGGCCTCAGCCCTCCTAGGGGGTGAAGAGATCTTCCTCAGCACTATCAGCTGGTCAGGGGCAAAGCCGTGATCAGAATCAAGGTCTCTGGTGCCTATCCCAAGCTTTCTCCTCTCCTCTCTCAGTTAAATATGCTTTTGTGTATGAGGTGGTTTTGCTGATTAGAGAAGTGGTCTACTGATCCTAAACGTCCAGAGGCAGAAAGAACAGAATAATGTCGAATGCCTGGCATCGAAGGACAGATACATTATTTCCTCATTTAAAAAAAAAAAAAAACAAACATTTCTGCTCCTTTACTTTCAACTTGTGAAGGACAAAGAAACTGTCATTTGGTCACCCCCAAAACATGCATTTTATAGGAAAAAATTCCCAAAGTATTGTATTTTTAAGTATAATTGTACTTTATTTTGTCAGGGCATTCTAATCTGGTAAAGTAGGTAAAGTAGCTTTTTAAAATAATTGTTCCTGGGCCAGCAGGTGGGGTACAGAGGGTTAGGAGGCTGGATCTCATGTGGCAGTTTGAGTCCTGGATCTGGAGGCTTGAAAATCATGCTGGATGCATGTGCCTGTGTGCCCAAAATCTCTAGAGCAGAATGAAGAGGAAGGGTAACCGTCCCTTTAGGGGGCAGGAGGAATGTGTGATTTTCCACTTTCTCTCTCACTCTCTCTCTTTCTGTCTCTGGCAAGAACACACACCCTATGACAAACTAACAGAAGTTGTTCCTGTTATAGTAATAATATTTCATATATGGTGCCTCCCCCATTCCTTGAATAAGTATATAAGCTGAGAAAACACCTCCGTTAAGTCACATAAATGCTTTTAGATTGGGTGCTGTACGTCAAATGTACCTTCACTCTCATCATATAATATTTAGCTTCTTTTGTTCTTGGTACTTCGTCTGTTTTGTACAAATATTGTGAGAGTGTATGTTTTAATAATTGCATTTATCATTGAAACTACTATTGATAATTGTTTACCCACTGACCTAAGAATTCCTGTTTTATAAAAGTTTTAGTTTTATGCTAGATACAGTTTTCTGAAGAATAGTGTAAAATCTTAGCTCTTCCTTATTTTAGTAAAATATCCTGATAGAGATAATTCTAGCAAGCTAAGCAGTCTGGCTAACTAACTTTTAGGTATATGGGTGGTTTTCATTACTTTGAGTGTTTTTTTTTCCATCCGGCAACATGCAGTAGAAATATTGTACATCATGCAAGATAAGTAATTATATCTTCTATAGTTATCATGTGCTTGTATGTGTACATACAATAGAGGGTACATAGGCTCACCAGAGAGAGACAGAGATAGAAGAGAAAGCACCCCCCATGGGACATGATGTCACCTCAGTTTCTTATCCTCCATCTCTCCCTCTTTTCGGGATTTTGGGCACTCATATTCATGTGCCTGGTGTGTTTTTCAAGCTTCCTGGTCTGGGATTCAAATCATGAAGTACATTTGGCATGTAGGATCCAGCTGCCTTAACCACCAGGCCATGAAACTGGCCTTATAATTATTTATTTAATACATGAAAAGTAATTTTGAAGCATATAAACTTCTATAATATTTTCCTCAAATGTAAAAATTAAGAGCAACTGAGAGAATAGTGCTTTATAGTCTAAGTCTAGTGCTATGCTTAGTGTACCCAGGGCTTAGTCTTTACCTTGGCTTCTTGTAGTAATGTAAATCCAGTCTCTAACTCCCATTTTCTCACAGTTTTTTTCCCTATGTATGTGCGTGTGCGTGCATGCACACACATGTGTGTGTGTGTGTTTTCCCGTCATAGGGCACATTTTTGTGCTGGAGACAGAGAAAGGAAGGAAAGTAGGAAATCACTCCCCAAGGGGATGGCCATGTAGCAATCCCCTTTCCTCCATTCTCCCTTGGGATTTTGGGCATGCACACACATGGGCCAGGAGTATTTTACAAGTCACTAGGTCCAGGATTCTAACTGCAGAGTTGGCCCTGTGGGTTCCAGTGCCTTAAACCATCATGCCACCTACTGGCCCTGAGTCTTCTCTTCTTATCAGTCATACTGGGTTTTAGACCACATTAATATAATATGAACTTATCTTAACTAATTACATCTATGAAGGCCTTATTTTCAAATTAGGTCACATTCACAGACACTAGTGGGGTTGGAGTTTCCACACATTTTTTCCAACACTTTTCTTTAAGGTACAAAATTCAAGGCACAACTCAACATTAGAACACCTTCCGCCCAACATTAGGACACACTTCCGTCAAGTTTTCTGCCACTTTATAAGAAGGATCACTTTCCCCCAGTGTCCAATAACATGTTTATCATTTCCTTCTAAGGTTTCACCAGAAGCAACAATACATAAAAAATGTTTAGCCTAGGAAATGGCACTTCACAAATGCTTAATAAATGTTAGCCCTTATTTAACTATTAGGTTGAATATAAGAAGTTGATGTTTGGTAGGTTGCAATTGGTTGACTATCAGAAAATCTTTGTAAATTTAAACTGCATGAAAATCCCATTTTCATAGATCATACAGTCAAATATCATTAATTTTATATTGTTTACCATAATATTTTATCACAAGTGAAATGTTGATATACCAAGATAAGATATCCTTATTAAGTTGTGGAATTTTCTTCTTAAAAAGTACCTCAGTAAAACTATATATTTGAAGATAAATTGTTGCATAAGTGTTTTATTGCACGATTTCAAAAAACAAGTGAAATGCAACTTTTTGTTTATTGCTAATCTAAAATTCAATGAAGAAACATGAAGCACATGTCATCTATTATTTAATTATTAATAATATCTGTCAATGAATCAGAAGTTTTCTCAATTAAACATAAGTTTAAATTAGAATGAAAATTGTTTTTACCTCCCCCCAGTTGGTAATATCGTAGTTTCACTTCCTAGTCCTATCATTTTTTAAAAAATTCAATTCAGGTGATAAAAAATAGGTAACCAAGACAGCTTTCACAATATTATTCCCTTGGTCAACTAGGTATTTATTATATAGGTGTTCTCTCTAGGAAAGCAGAAAACTGCTATTAATGTAAAAAATTCAATGTGCCAGAATTATCTATGGAGATAGTGACAAATCAAGCAAATTAGTTAAGGTAACATTTGGAAATTGAAGTGTTTTCTCCAGTGTACCCAAGATAGCAGTGCAAGTAGAAAATCAGAAATTGGAATGTTAAAGTGTGTGAAGGTAGGAAATGAGGCATATCAGAATAAAATGTGTATACATTAAAAGGTTTGCCATGGAACCAATCAGAAGGGTGGATAAGTTGTGGCCAAGAATTTTAAGAGATTACTGGTTTAATACAGAAAGACTATAAAGCCCAAGGCAGGGTGGATAAAATGAATGGATGGTATCTAAGGTCCTATCAAGAAGACTAGGAAGAAGTCAAGAAAATATTCCTCTTTTCAATAAAGTTTCTTGGCTATCTTTGATTTGCAAATTAACTAGTACAGCTTCGATATATATAGGTTCTCTAAAAAATGTTTGTTGAATGAATACATATATAATAAAATAGGATAATATTAATCTGATTCAGACAAACTTCCCAAATAATAAAATAGGATAATATTAATCTGATTCATACAAACTTCTCAGATTTTTAGATAATAAAAAACTTGTTATCCTAATTTTAAAATGGTTAGCCAGAGCTAGAGGTTAGATTGTGTAATAGGAAATAACTGTATTAGAATTCAAACATATTTTAAATTAAAACCCTGGATCTCTTTCTTAAAATAATTATGATGTTTTGCAGTCACTGGTTGGTTGCATTACTTATACCACTAGATGGGTTACATCTTTTAGTAACTTAAAAAAAAAGATTCAAGATAAGAACACATCCCTTTTAATTAAAAATTGTTTATGCTTTTTTGCTGGTTAATTATGGGTGAACTTGACATCCAAAGGATGCCCAGAAAGCAGGTAAAATATTATTTCTAGGTGAGTCTGTGAATGTGTTTCTAGAAAAGATTGTCATTTGAGTCAGTAGACTGAATAAAGAAAATCCATTTTCACCTATGTGGGCAGGCATTATTCTAATCCAGGGAGGGCCCAAATAGACCAAAAAAGCCAAGGAAGGACAAACTCTTTCTCTTTTTGAACTGGGACACCCATCTTCTGCTGTCCTGACATTGGAGCTCCTGGTTTTTAGGCCTTGAGACTCTGGGACTTACACCAGTGGCCCCCAGGTTCATAGGCCTTGGGCTAGGGATAAAATTATACCGTAAACTGTCCTAGTTTGTCAGCTTATAGACTTTTTAATCTCCATAATCACACAAGCAAATTTCCCTAATAGATTTCCTCTTAGATGTATCTCTATCACATTTTTTCCTCTCCGAATAGCCCTGACAAATATAACTTTTCACTCTGTCCTTTTCATTGGGTCACCATGATTAAGCTTATTTCTTACTCCTGAACTATTTTTTGACCCCATTCTCTGCTGGTATCATATTCTTTTTTAAAAAAAGGCTTAGTTATTTCTTCCAAGAAAGAGACAGTGAGAGAGAGAAAACCCCCAAAAGGGTCTTGATGTCACGATCCTCACTAGCTTCAACCAGCCCCATATCATGGGTATGTGTGTTCCCAGTGTATTCAGGGAATACACTGACATGAACCTAGAACCTTTCCACATGAGTCAGCCTTGTGGAGCATCATATTTTATCTCTGCACCACTGTCTGGCCTTTGGTATCATATTCTAAGGGGTTGTTTGGATCTGAAATTTGGAGCCATACTAGTGATCTCTGGCTGCGACACATGGAAAGAAGCACCAAATGTGCAGATGGGCTGTAATGATGCCTACATTACTAATCAACCTTGGGATTCTAGCATTTAACTGAAGGCCCTCATAGGAAATTGATGGTTGACAAACTCAGGCAGGGAAAACAAGGATAGATCCCAGTTGTGAAAGATGTATAATATCTGGGAAGCCAACAACAACAGGAAGGGGAATTTGATAGAAAAGTAAGCCTCACTGTTATAAAAAAATGCAATATAAGATTGACTAGTCAGCTATAGATTCACAAGGGAAAATTAGTTCTATTGGTGAACTTGAGGCCACAGAGAAGTTTTAGAAGCACAAGATCAGATCATGATCTGTTGTCTGGCTTAGCCAGGCATGACTCAGGTTAGGCAGGTTTCTTAATAGATGCAGGAACTTAATATATCCCTCTGTTGTTTTTTTTCCTATTCCTTGTAAGAGGAATAAGTGATCAGGATCTTGCTTGTATGACAGGGAAAGCTGAATTTTACAAACTGAAGACAATGGATATATATTTACTATATCTGTTCAAGGTGTTGTTCCATCTTGAAAACAAAACAAAACAAAACAAAACAAAACTCCCCCCCTTCCACATGAGTCAGCCTTGTGGAGCATCATATTTTATCTCTGCACCACTGTCTGGCCTTTGGTATCATATTCTAAGGGGTTGTTTGGATCTGAAATTTGGAGCCATACTAGTGATCTCTGGCTGCGACACATGGAAAGAAGCACCAAATGTGCAGATGGGCTGTAATGATGCCTACATTACTAATCAACCTTGGGATTCTAGCATTTAACTGAAGGCCCTCATAGGAAATTGATGGTTGACAAACTCAGGCAGGGAAAACAAGGATAGATCCCAGTTGTGAAAGATGTATAATATCTGGGAAGCCAACAACAACAGGAAGGGGAATTTGATAGAAAAGTAAGCCTCACTGTTATAAAAAAATGCAATATAAGATTGACTAGTCAGCTATAGATTCACAAGGGAAAATTAGTTCTATTGGTGAACTTGAGGCCACAGAGAAGTTTTAGAAGCACAAGATCAGATCATGATCTGTTGTCTGGCTTAGCCAGGCATGACTCAGGTTAGGCAGGTTTCTTAATAGATGCAGGAACTTAATATATCCCTCTGTTGTTTTTTTTCCTATTCCTTGTAAGAGGAATAAGTGATCAGGATCTTGCTTGTATGACAGGGAAAGCTGAATTTTACAAACTGAAGACAATGGATATATATTTACTATATCTGTTCAAGGTGTTGTTCCATCTTGAAAACAAAACAAAACAAAACAAAACAAAACTCCCCCCCCAAAACAAAACAAAACAAAACAAAAGAAAACTAACAAAGTTTTTAATGGTTTGATATGTACCCAACTCATCAGGTCTGGGTCTTGGATCTGCCTTGGAAATGCATCTGCCAAATATTATAATATGGTCTTTGAAGTTATAAGGAGGAATTGAATAGCTAACACCCCTATTAAACTTTAAAACACTTTGTAATTATAATGCCAGTTTAGTGACTGACTTAATAAATGTCAGTCCAAAGAGGTGTTGTCAGTCACTTGGTGCCTAAAAAAACAGCAGGCAGAGCAACTGGGAATATTTGTGCATAAAATTTTGACATTAGTCAATTGGAATAAGCCGCAGTAACTTCTCTAGGGCTTCAATCACATGAAAAGATTTATTTGTGCTTATCATACAGACTGCCCCTGAAGAGAACACCCAGGCAGTTGAGCTTATACATCTATGGAAAGACTTATTCAGCTCTGATGGTGTATTCCATGACCCATGTCCTTTTCACTTCTCATTTCTTTAGGAGAGCTAAAAATAATAAGCCTCTAAGCTAAGGGGCGTTTATTTACTTAAAGTATGTTGAAAGAGAGAAAAGAGAAAGAGAGAAGTACCCTTAATAGGGTCTCATGGCACGATCTTCTAGTCTTCCCAACCAGCCAGGATCATGGGTGCAGGTGCCCAGTCTGTATATGTTGATCAGGAAGTTTAATCCCTGATCTTATATATGGATTGAGCATGTAATGTTGCTTCACCACTGAGCTGACCCTAAGGGATATTTAGTAGGATATTAACAACTGTCAACTCACCCAAGTAGTTCAAAGGGCCACTAATAAAGACCA
>NW_006159708.1:683161-688878 GCF_000334495.1 Tupaia belangeri chinensis | reverse complement strand
CTGGAAGAGTTGTATCATGCTTACTGTAGTTGAATTTTTTCCCCTCTACCTAAGAAACTAAACTTTTCATGAGGCAAAGGACAGGTTTACTTTCACTGTCTGCTCTTGAAGTACAGATATGATTTGTCTTTTTTTTTTTTAAGTATACTTCATATTTTAAACCTTTGTCCTTCATTTGCAAATTCCCACCCTCAAATGCCAATTAAAATTTATCTTCTAGGGTTTATTTCCTCAGAACTTAATCTCTACTTTTTGCAACAGTAGTTAATTATTGTCTAATTTTTATAGTCTCAGGCTTAAGGCATACTGGAATTCTCTTAGAAACCTAGAGTGGAAGCATACATGGAAATCAGGGTGGATTTTGGAAGTGACTGACCTTATGCCCTGAGGACATCAAAGAGGTTTAACAGATAGGTGTTCAGAGAGGACTTCATTTGCATACTATGACTTCCAGTTTAATAGATTATAGGCCAGTTATATTAATTGCTCTACCCAGTAGACAAATGAAACTAATGGATAAACTATGAGTTTTCTTTTGAGAGAAAAATTCCTGATTATTTCATCTAGCAGATGACTGATATAATCAGTAGCTACATACTAATTATGTAGTGACATATATAATTATACAATGGCATATAGTAATTATAATAAGCTATGCTAGAAACACTGCATTAGCGTAAATGGTGAGTTTAGCTTCTAATAAGAATTGACAGAAATACAAAATTTTACTAATACTTCAAGGTTACTTTATATGACTTCTTTAGTTATTCTGAATTGATATGAAGGTGATATGCATATGTCTATTTAGAGTTCCCGTTTATTTGTGCGTGATGGTCTATGTATCTTAGTTTTTGTTTGTTTGTTTGTTTGTTTGTTTTGAGAGGCTTTTGCTATAGGGTGGAGAGAGACAGAGAGACAGAAAGTGAGAAATCACCTCTCGGGGAGATGGCCACGCCGCAATCCCTTCTCCTCCATTCTCCTCTCAGGATTTTGGGCATGCACACACATATGCCTGACATGAGTTTAAGCCACCAGGTCTGGGACTTGAACCATGGTCGACTACATGGGAGTCCAGCGACATAACCATTACACCATCTGCTGGTCCCATATATCTTAATTTTTAAGGACAAATATTTATTTCATTTTCCATCTAGATATTTAAAAATATCTTTTGCACATTGATAAGACAAATTACAATAAAAAAGTGTTCATTTATGTGTAACTTTACAAGAAGATGAATGTTCATGGGATTCTAATTAGAATCATATTTATAGACTAGGTAAGTAATGTGAGTTTGCTTTTTTGGTGAAGTGGTGTGAGGGACAACTCAGGAAATATGGTCTTCTAAGACAAAAATGGCATGGAGGGAACTCTATGATGTAAACTTTCTGAGAAAAGGCCTCAGTAAAGTTATGTGAGCACTTCCAAATTTTACCTCATTCTAAGTCAGTCTACGACCTTAGGCTGGGTTGGAGTACGAGCCACACTTTAGGGAAGTCTAGGATAGTTACTTTCACCTTTTAGTATTGTTTATTTTCTAGTCTGCAAAAGTGGTGTCTGCAGAGATGCAACTGCAGGAATGAGAGCTGGAAATCATAAACCTCTCTCGATTCTGCTGGGAGCCTCTTCCCAGGCTATTTCCAGGGGGGCTCACTATTCACTTCTCTAGAGTCTCAATGGAGCCCCAGGTTTCAAATTCAAGAAATAACTGGAAATTACAGAATTCATTGTCATGATTAAGTTCTAAAATGTTAAGTGACCATTGTTTCTGCTCTGAAGGATAATCATAAACTGAGAGTTTTCATCTCATATTTGTGGTTTTATTTTAATATATTTTCTTTCCAAAGAAATACAAGGGAACATTATACAGTATACATGTATAAATGAATCTCCTATATCAGGAAGCTGAGAAAACCCAATGAATTATTTGGTTTAGAGAGGTCGTAAGAACAGAAAGATGGTAGTTACCTATTACCTACAATTACCTAAAGCCTACTACCTAAAGCCTTCTTACTAGTGTGCACATAGGTCAATAACATTCTAATTTTCATCTTCATAAAGTAAATGAGGAATAGTTTGTTTACTTGTATTAAAATAGTTTATTTTAGTATTAAATAACAGACAATATTCTTAGATTTTGTTGAATGTTGAGTTGTGAGTCAGAGGTTTTCACTAATTTTCTAAGTAAAGATACTTAGCTGACTTGTTTTCTGCTTTTTGCACTGTATTATAAAGCTAGGGTGTAGTTTGCTGATTTTAATTTCATGCTTCTGATTGGAAATTGCATGGTGAAAATGAACTCATCATAACAGGTAAATAGACTTGACAAAGACATTAAGTGGGTACCTCCAACATGTCTAAAGCAATGTGAATTCTTGCTTTGGGACTCATGGACATCTGTGACAACTAAAAATGAATCCCTTGTTCCCTGGTGCTCTAGCATCTAATTTTAACTAAACCTGAAAGAAGTCCAGAAACCTGGGTAGCGATGCCTTGCAAATCAGCAGGGAGCAAGCCATATGGGCTGGGAATGCAATGAGACCATTGGGAAACTTTTCATAAGAACTTGGGGTACTTGCTATAGGATGTTCTTCCCATAGATTGCTGATACGAAATCACTATGCAGCCATGGATGTGGGAAAATCCAATGAATGATTTTAGGAGTAGAAGTTTTTTGGAAGTCTCTAAGATGACATTTTGTCTTTTAGACTCATCCACAACTGTCTTGCTCTTTCTACTTTTGTCAATCTTTGTATTTCTTCCTTTTCTTCTCTCAACCCTTGATTTAGTCCTTTGTTTATCCAGTCTTTTTTTTTTTTAATTCCAGAGTTTCTCTTTTGATGAAAGGCAGAGATATTCTGTCAAAAGAGAAAGTCATAAAAGAGACTATATATTTCGATTTATTTCATGTTTTGGATTACCTTGAATGTTTTCATTATTCTGAAAGTTGGTAAGCTTGCTTTTTTATTATCTTTCATGCTTTTTCCTCACCAATGATATGAAGGTCAGCAATTTACTTAGAATCAATGAGCTGAAACTGTTTATTTCTGGACTGAGCTAAATATTATATACTAATGGTCTCTGATTTTTAATGGTTAGGTTTTGATTTTTTTTTTTTTGGTCCTATAGTAAAGGAAAAAGAAGTAAGCTCATCAAATCTAAAACAAAATGTAAGTTTATAGACTACAAAGAAAATTAGACATGAGACATGAAGCCAAAATGGGGTGTGAGTTGGGAAACCAGGAAAGAAAAGATTTATGTTTTGTGGGTGGAAAAATAAGAGGCGACTTGGAGAAACTCAAGGTAATGTGCTAACATTTCTTTACCATAGTTGGGAAATTTGAAAATCATTTAAAAATCTCAGGAAAGGTTGGAAATCAGTTTTCAAATTCTTCTTATAAAGTCTTTCATTAAATGAAATCTTGAACAGAGTCTCAAAAATTTAAACAGGTAAAGGGACTAGCAGTTAGCGTAATGGCTATGTTGCTGGACTCCCATGTAGTCCACCGCGGTTCAAGTCCCGGACCCGGTGGCTTAAAACTCACTCCAGGCGTGTGTGTTTGTGTGTGTGTGTGTGTGTGTGTGTGCCCAAGATCCCAAGAGGAGAATGGAAAAGGGATTGTGGCATGGCCATCCCCCCTGGGGAGTAATTTCTTGCTTTCTATCTCTCTGTCTCTCTCTGTCTTTCTGGCGAGCACACACGCCCTATAGCAAAAACCTCTCCAAAAAAAGAAAACAAAAATTCAAACAGGTAAAAGCAGTCATAGTGAAGAATCCATTGGCAAGTCCTTTGGTGGTAATCCATTGGCAAGTCCTTTACCAGTGTAAGTTAAACACTAGTGAGAGGTCTTGGTGTACACTGTTACACTGCGAAGGGCATCCTTGGGCAGTGTGAGGACGTACCTTAGTCAAAGTGCAGTGTGACAAGCTTGGAGAAACAGAAATGTGATTGTGTCTAAACCCATATAACCTTTTTTTCTCAAGGCAATAATTAAGGTTCACCGTATTTCCTTTAGAAAAATTTTTAAATGTTTTTACCATGGGACGTCAGCCTTTGCAGAGGGAGATAGAGACAGTGAGAGCAAAAGTGAGAAATAACCCCCCAGGGGGGATGGTCATGGCACAATCACTTCTCCTCTATTCTCCTCTGGGGGTTTTGAATATACATGCATGAATTTCAGGCCTCCTGGAACCGCAGTAGGCCACTTGGGAGTCCAGCAAGTTAACCACTACCTGCTGCCCTTCCTCCCTTTGTTTCTTTATTTTAAAATATTTTCCAGACAGTGCGTGTGTTTGCCAGAGACAGAAGGAAGAGGGAGAAAGCATTTCCCAATGAGGTATGGTCATGCTGCAATTCCCTTTCCTCCATTTCTCCATCTGGTCAGGATTTTGGATGTGTACACACATGTGTCCAGCGTTTTTTTTTTTTTTTTTTTTTTTAAGGCACCAGGTCCAGGATTCACACCTTAAGTTCTGTCATTTAGGATCTGGTTTCCTTAACCACTCAGGTATAGACCCTGCCAAAGGTCCACAGTGTTTTCTAAGGCAGAACTCACTAGCTATTCCCACTGCCTGATACGTTCTTCCCGCTACCCTTTGCAAGATTTGCTTCTCGTCATTCAAGTTTTGGTTCACTAGTCACTTCAGGACACAGTCTTTCCTGACTTCCCTCTCTACTTTAGGCCCTCTTCTTAGCAGGACTATTTTTTAAACTTGCCCTATTAATCTCCATCATAACTGTAATACATTATTCATCATTACAGAAATGCTTTTAAAAAGTTTATTTCTTTATCTTATGAGCAAGAGAAAGGGAAGGGTATCCCTACAGGGTGTTTATGTCTTGATCTACTCCCAGCTTTGGGTAGTCCTAGATCATGAGTAGTTTCATGGAGTATTCAGGGAGGTTTCTAGATGTGAATCTGGAACCATCCCATGTGGGTCAGCCTGCGAATGTGCCACTATCCAGTCCCCTGTTTCAGAGACTTTAAGACAAATTTTAGTTTGCTTAGTTTTGGTTTTTCTTAGTAGAAAATAAAGTCGATAAGAGCAGAAACCATGACTTTCTTATCCATTCTTATAACTTCAATACTGGACACAGTAGATAAAGTGCCTAGTACATAGTAGACATCCAATAAATACATGCTGGGTGAATGAATGTGATATTTTATATGAGAGATATAAAACTCAATAAAGGCTGCTAGGGGACTCAGAAAAAAATATTTCTTTTAGATAACTTTTCAGAGCAGTAAAATTTTAATCTTTTTATTACAGAAAATGGTGAAATCTGGCTTGTACGTCGAAGTATTTATGATAAATCAATACTAGTATAAAACAGAGTGTGTATATATAGGTTTTTACCTAACCAACCATGGTAAAGAGATGCAAAATATTAGGAAAACCAGTAAACAGGATAATAAGGCTAGGAGGTTGAGATTTTAGGATATATATGTTTTTCCTCTTTTCTCTGACATTATAACCAAGTTGCATTAAAATTAATGCCATAGGTGAGCACATATGCCCTCTAGCAAATTTTTTAAAGAATTATTATTGCCTTGTATATTCATCTAGAGGTAGTTCATTTTGTATTCTTCATTTTCTGGCATGGTACTTGATTGCTCTTGGGAGTAAATGGTCCTCTTCCAAATGAAGGTACTTGAAATCCCAGCAGTCTTCTGTGGATCCCTGCAAGGCTGGCTGGGGGCGGGGTGGGGGGGTGG
>NW_006159708.1:642439-683103 GCF_000334495.1 Tupaia belangeri chinensis | reverse complement strand
CTCTGAGAAGGGGACATGATGCTATGCAGAGAGGGTACAGAACATCATGATGGTGACCAATATGTAGAAGGGTGATGGAGCTAAGAGATACAATACTAACAGGTACATGACCCTTAAAAAAGTGAGAAGCGTTCTCTTTTCTTGTTTATGCATAGTTTGAAGTGATTGAGTTTATTCATATTTCACTTCAAGCTCTGAAGACTTAAGGGAAAAAGACTTAATTACAGGGCCAGTTAGGAAGATTGCGAAGGGAAACTATTAGTTGCATAGTGAGCTCTGGGCTCTGCACCAAGTACTTTTATACCCATTATCTTCTAGAAATTCCAAGTGGAGTTTCAAATTTGTAACAACTGACACCTAAATTTCTGATTCCTAGCAATGAGGTACTGATCTTTCTAATGACTATCACAACCTAATTATAAATGATATCAATATCTGACTTTTCCTACTAATGAAAATAGA
This sequence comes from Tupaia belangeri chinensis, assembly GCF_000334495.1. Lineage (NCBI taxonomy): Eukaryota > Metazoa > Chordata > Mammalia > Scandentia > Tupaiidae > Tupaia > Tupaia belangeri. The sequence continues at coordinate 682,641 of NW_006159708.1, read as the reverse complement.
AGTTAGAATTTTTGCTTAGCAAGATTTTGATATGAGCTCTAAGTTAACAAAAAGCAATTAGGTTTTTTTCCCTATTACTGTAAGGAGAGTTGAAGAAATGATGAGTCATGGTAACAAATAATATCTGTAAATGATTACCTTTCATTTATTTTTTTCTGACTTAGTAGGGGCTACAATTGTATTTATTCCTCTTTTCATTTATTAGGAATGTTAGGGTTTGAGTGTCCCCCCACCAAAAGTTATGCCGAAACTTGATACTGCGTGGCAGTGTGTGTGGGCTAATAGGAGTGCATGGGACGTGGGGCGGATCCTTCATGAGTAGATAGGTGCTTCAGGAGGGAGCTGGTTCTCGGGGATTAGTTCCCTCCAGAGTGAGTTGCCGTAAAGCAAGCTGGCTGCTGGCATGTTTCTCTCCGTTTACGTGAGCCCAGCAGACTTGCAGCTTTTCTATTATGGGTGAAGAAGCATGTGGCCCTCACCAGAGTCAAGCAGATGTTGGTGCCGTGCTTTTGGACTTCCCAGCCACAAGAATCATTATCCAAACAAACCTCTTTATAAATTATCTAGTCTTAGGTATTTCAGTATAGCAATAATAATGGGACTAAACAGGCAACTATTGTTCAAGTAGTCATAGATTTTTAGTTTCATAAATATTGTATTCCAAGAAACTTTCTCTATCTCCATTGTGTACTGAAGATAATCAAGGTTAAATAGTGAAGAGTGTTTTAAATTTCATCCATACAAGTCATTAATGACTAAGCAGTATTTGGATGTGTGAGCTTCTGATGTACAATAACAGAAGCTTGTTTATAGAATTTAGAAAATGTAATCTGGGATGTAGGTTTATAAAAATCAGTCTTGACCAGCAAAACAAACGAGGAGATTATAGTTGTAACATTGCTTCTGATCGAATGACTATGGAACATGGACCTGTGAGTTAGCTGATATAATGTGGAAGTATTCCATCTTTTTCCATACTCTAAAAAACCAGTTTCACCTCATGTCTGATCTTTTTGAGAGGAAGGACCTTTTTCCCTGTCCCCACTGCTCCCCTTCCTTTCCAAAACTTTCTTTCTTTCTTTTTTTTTTTTTTTCAAGAGAGATTTTTGCCATAGGGCATGTGTGCTCACCAAAGATATAGAGAGAGACAGAGAGATAGAAAGCGAGAAATCACCATCCTGGGGAGATGGCCACACCACAATTCCTTCTCTTCCATTCTTCTCTTGGGATCTTGGCATGCACACACGAGTTTTAAGTGTGAGTTTTAAGCCACTGAGTCGGGGACTGAGAACCATGGTCAACCATGTAGTTACATGGGAGCTCAGTAACCATTATGCCATATACTGGTTCCTAAAATCGTACACATTGAGGGAGACAGAGATAGATTCAATGCCACAATCCTCCAGCCTCCAGTAGTTTTTGCCATAGGATGGAAATCACCACACCCCCTTTCCCAAAATTTCTACAAGCCCCTGAATTATCCTATGGGTAACGTGAATGTTTAAAAAAATGAGATTTGCCTTTTTTATTCCTGAAAATGCTATGATGCCTCTTGAGTCCTTTAGTCCCACGTAGAGACACTAAGGAGTCCCAGTACCCGGCAATGCCAGTCCTGTAGGTCTTAGTGTTGTACTGTTGTTCCCTTGCTCAGTGGGCCTGGTCCAGTGCAAGTGAGTGTCTCTGATCCAGGAGCCTGTTTCTTTGGTCAGTGCAAAATGTGATTGACAGGAAAAATATCACTTTCTCTACAAAATCCTCCTCCGTATACTTGTTTCACACAGAAAGATACTGAGGCACAGAAGTCTCAGGAGTATTCCCCCTAAATTATTTGTTGAGTCAAAATGACTCCCTGGTTTCTTTGCCTTATAAGCAAGCGTACATTCCTTTAGAAACAATTCCTCATTTGTGCTCTGGAGCTGTGCAGTTCTCATTTCAGCCAGTCCCATCTCTTTCTGCTAGCCCCGCAAGACATCAAAGCTATTAGAATTCTCCTAGATTCTAGGCGTTTATAAATAATCCACTCAGAGTAGAAGAGTAGACCAGGGCTGGTGTTTCAAGGTATGTCCTTTTCTGCTCTAATGCAGAACTTGGTCTGTCCTCAGACTGTCTTGAACTCTAATTTCTTGCTACCAAGACAACTTTGTAGTTGTCTTTTTCCCTGACACCTAGAATTTCCTCAGACTAGTCAGTGGCTCGGATAGATTCTTCCACTCTAACACAGTTTTGCTGAGAATTGTGTTGAGACTGCGGATCTTGTGGTGCAGTAGAGCAGGTTCCAGTAAATAATCCATTAGGTTTAGACTTGTGTTTTGATTTTTTTGAGAATATCCAGTACTTTTAATTGGAGAATTTATATAAAAGTTACATTCTCTTGGAGTCATTTGCACTCACAAATCAAATGACAAACATCACTTTGACCCATTAGTCTGTAAAATGCCCACCTTTGGAATTGGTACCTCTGCCCTCTTCACTTCTCCTAAGTCTGAGCCAGGCTTAGCAAATCCTGTGACACTTGTGTATTGATTTTTAAAAGCCTATTATTCCATTTCTTTTAGATCTTGAGAATGTGAACAAGTGATTATATAAAATGCTGCACAAACTACTTGTACATATTTTTAAACCATTATGACACAAATTACCTTAAAAATGTAATAGAGCCAGGTCAGAGAGCTAGTATCTTTTTGGAAACTTTCATCATTATGTATATAGATTACCGACAGGGTACAGGTCATTACTACTCACTAATTCTGTCAGGTACACTGTCTGGTGGGAGAGCTGTTTCAGAAGGCCAGTTAATTTAAGGAAAGGACATCCTTTTACAAACTCATCTCTGAGGTGGGAGTTATTTGCATGGACATATTTACTTATTCATAAAATTTCCAGTGCACAGGGAGAGTGATTAAAATTCACCTTTTCCTTAAGAATGCATTAGTTTAGCTTTATTAGTTACATGCATTTCAAATTTTAGTTGGAATAGTTAAGAGGGTCTTGATTTTTTGAACTCAAGAAATGGGCCTTGTGGTTAATTTGCCAAAGGCAAGTAGTTGCCCTTGGAGAACTTGAAGAAACCTAGTGAAGGTCAGGACACTGATGGTTATCTGAGCATCCCCACTAATGGAATTTTACTGATGGATTTTTTAAATGAAGGGATTTATGAAAATTAGTTTAGATGGTGAAGTAATTATCTGAGGGGAAAACTTGGAGTGGGAAAATAACAAAAGAACTGGCTTAAATTAGAGAGGGTCAGAATGAAAGTGAATATTCAGATCCAGATTTGGAGTCATTTGATGGTAGAGGATAAAACAGACTGTCTTGGGTAATCTCAGAATATTGGACTTTAATGTGGAGTCCTTCCCTGCTGGCCCTGGGAGAAAAGAACCAATACTTAAGTATCTACTATGCCCCAGGTGCTGTTGTATACATCGTCTTTGAACAGGTAAACAGCCTCACCACCAGGGAGTAGAATCATAGAGTATACTAGCTAAGTCTCCAGACAGAAGATAGGTGGAGTGAAAAGAGCAAATTTCTTTGACAATTTTGCATAGTCTAGAAGCTTCAGACATAGCTAAATGAACACAGACCACACATCAGACCCAGAAAGGAATGAACCTTGAAATTGGAGACAAAAGGTACAGAACAAAGAAATCCCTGATGTAGAAGAATTCTGGGCTTGAAAGCTATGTTGTATACTGTATTTTTTTCCATTCTGGTTTGTACTCCAAAGGTGAGAAATTAACAGATTGATGGAAACTTCTCTAGCCTTTGTGGTAACTTATGCTCCATGGCTCCTAAGTTCTTAAATAGGGGATGGTGCAATCTTGCATGAATTTGACATGTGAGAGTAATATTGGGCTGAGGGTGGGGAAAATCAGTGAGGGTATAATTCTTTAATTATTTTCTTCATCCCTTCTGAAGGTCTTTAAAAGTCAAGAAAACAAGGGACTTGGACTTTGAAAATGGCTATAGTGGCCCAAAGTTGGTTGGATAATGTTGGTTCTTGCTTGACAGTCGTTGGCTGTCCTAACCATGGGGATGTCTTCATCATTGCAGGTGTCTTGGAGTTATCTGTGAACATTGCAGGTGTCTTGGAGTTATCTGTGAACTTAGACATGACAGGTATGCCTAACCTTGGACTTTACAGACATCTCTGAAGGGAAGGTCAATAACTCAAATCTCTCTATTTAGCAGTTAAGCTTCTGAATTCGTTCTCCTTTCCTCGGGAGTCAGTAACCAAGGTCTGAAAGGTTCAGCCCTATTCTATTATGACTACCAGACTGTGCTAAAGCTTCTTCTAAACCTAAAATGCTAAACGTTTATATTCATGAGGTGATTTGTTTGTTATGTCTCTGAGTAAGAAGATGCTTTGCTTATTATGAAACTGTTTTGTCATTGACTGATGAAACCAAAAGCCAGATGAAACATCACTATAGAGATGTAATATATCTATTTCATTACTGAAAAGAGAGGGCAAATCTGGTTCAGAATGCAGTTTTTAGGAGGCCTGAAGGAATCCAAAATTCGAGTTTAGTATTAATCACACTGTCTGTCACTGAGCACAACTAGTCTCATGTTTCAGTGTTAGAAACAAAGGTAAAAATGACACCTCTGGATCAGAAGTGAAACCTCCCAAAAGAACCCCTTTTTCTTTTCTTTTCCCCTGAAGATCAATAGACCTAAGATGAAACAGCCTAAAAAATGGGTTTTCAACATATGGGGCATGGTGGAACATGTCTGAACTCACAGCTACTTGAGGTAAGAGGTTTACTACATTGAAGCCAACACAGGGAGTGCTTGTTTAGTCCAGCCTTGTAGCTGAGTGATTTAGGCAACTGGATCCCACCTGACTGCAGTTCAGATCCTGGCCCAAGTAGCTTGAAAATACACATTGGGCATGTGTACATATGTGCCCCAAATCACAATAGGTTGGAGAAATGGAGAAGGGATTACAGTGTGATCATGCTTGACTGGTGATGCTTTCTTCTTCTCTCTTTGTCTCTCTGTCTCTCTCTGGTGGGCACACACACCCTCTGGCAATTAAAAACAAAACAAATCCAAGTATAAGTGTTCTAGACTTTTCTTGAGTTTTTCAATTTGGCACAGAAACCCTGGTACCACTGTAGACTGTACAGGTTATAAGAGAGGTTACAGGAGTTCAGCCAGAATGTGTACTCTAGAACAGAAATCTTTAAACAAGTTCCAAGAGGAGGTAGTTCCCATTTCCCAGATCCTCATGATCCCTAGGATGGGAGTGCTAAAGATACTGAGAGTGAAGACCTTAAATAGTATTACTGAAAGGGCATGTATGTTGAAGATTCTGGAGGCAAGGAAAGCAGTTAGGGGCTCCTGTAATCAGTCAGAAGAGAGTTGGTAAGAATCTGAACCTAGAGGAGATATAGTAGGAATGAAAAAGAATATTTGAGAAGTGTTTTAAAGGCAACTCTCTAGTACAGCCATGTTTCCTAAATTTGCAATTTCACTCAATTTGGGATGTTGAATGGGATCTTCAACTGTAAGACTAAGAAAACTCAGGATAGATACCCAGAAGGTAGATACAACTTCACTCTAGACACAAAGCTTATGGTTTCCAACCCCTACCACCACTATCACCAGCAAAAAGCTATTTACAGCTTGGAGTTTCTTATATTCAGCTCTCTCTGGAGCTCTCTTCAGTTTCCACATTCCCTAGCAAATACTTTGTCCTCATTTGAACTATCACAATTTGTAAATAATTGCTATTCACTAGGCCATAGCTTGATTAATTTTTTTGATTTGGTTTATTTTTGTTTTGCTTTTAAATCAATTCTACTCCCCGAGGGAGATACAGAAATGGTCGAAAGTAAATGAAACCTGTGCTCATTACAACTCACCCTGCATAAATCATCTTGCCCTTGGTGAATGGGCAAACGGCGGTTTGCAAGGTTGCAAAATGAATGTGCTCGGGCACATTAAGGAACAGGAACTAATGAATATGAAATGAGAGTATTCAAAAAAGGTTGTTTTTAAGATATTGCAGTGTCTCCCCCCACTCTCCTGCTCCAAAATACTGTGCTCAGAATTACCCAGAAGTGAGGAGGAGAAGTTTCTGCAGTGGAAGGCTGAGTGTGACTGTGCTAGGCAAGTCTAGGAGAACTTAGCATCTTTCTCAAGATGAGAGAGTAAGTGATAATTATCACACAGTGTCGGCCCTGAGTGGAATTAGAAGCAGATATTAGATCTTTCAGCAGAATCTTTTCCAGCAGTGTCCTAAACTGGGCTACATGGCCAAATCCCTCAAGAATTTAACTCTAGGCCCAGGAGCCAAACCTGAGATATGAATCAGAACTTTTAAGGTTGGGCCCTGGATATCTGTCTGTACAAAAAGCTCTTACAATGACTAGGGGACATGATCAGGTTTTTAAGCCTCACTTCCCATAGCTGGGGCTAGAATTAAAGAAACTAAGGAATGAGGTTGAGTTTTCCGGTAATTGCAGCCTTGGAGGAGTATCTCTAGGGTTCACTCTTACAAAATATGAGTCTCCCTGGTCTCTTCAGGGGCTGAAATGTTATTTTTCTATCAAGGAAAGTTTTGACATGGTTTGAGCAGTTATGTTTCAATTTTGTGCCTTTAGGTATCAAAACTCATTTGCAGAGCTTACTATTTATGTAGGTGGAATTTGTGACTGGATAGAAGTCCATTCAAAGGCTTTCAAGGTCTGTCTTCCCTAGAACATTTTCCACATCAACCTGCTTTCAGCTTCAGAAATGTCTCCATTAGAGGAATGGGTTAGGGTAAGGTCTCTTCTGTAACGTGTAAGTCCCCTTCATGAGGGGTTATTAAGCTGAATTATGTAACACATAGTTTAGAATTTCGCAGTCACTTTTTCTGTTATGATGCCTGTAACTAGCATGTTCACGAATGTGCCTCATGTTTTCATTCACTGACATAGTAAGGGTTACGTACATTGTTCAGTACAACTTTACCCTCTTGCCGCACTGCCTTTTTGTGCTAGAGAGTATGTGTGCTCTCTGGAGAAACATAGAAAGAGAGAAGGAAAGTGAGAGAGCACCCACCATGGGGGAGGGTTTTGCCACAATCCTTTCTCTCCCATTTCTCTTCTTAGGGTTTTGGGCACACATGGGCATGTGACCGGTGAGTTTTTCATGATTCTGAAACTGAGACAGCTACCTCAACTACGTCAAAGGCTGGCCCTTTTCCTCCTATTAAGAAAATATTGGAGGATGCAAATAGTGACATTATTATTAAAATAACCTAGAATCTGCAAAAGTTGTATAAAAGTAAAACTGATTACCCCCCAAGTTTTGCTTCTGATTTACCTTTTCTGATTGTGACTATATTAGTTCATTAGAGCTACTATAATGAAGGACTGCAAACTGGCAATATTACAAACTGGCTGTCTTAAATAACAGAAATTTATTGTCTCACAGTTCTGGAAGCTAGGAAGTCTGAAATCAAGGGTTGGTTTTATTAAAGAGTTGTGAAGGAAGGATCTATCCTAGGTTTCTGTCTTTTGCTTATAGACGCTTCTTCCTATGTTCCTACACATTGTCATCCCTCTAGACATGTCTGTCCATGTCTGAATTTCCCCTTTTTATAAAGACACCAAATCATAACACACAAGGTGCACTCTAACTTCATATTTTTAAAATTTTATTTTACTTATTATCATAATCTTGTTTATATTACATTGAATCACATATGTCTTTACAGTATATTATATTACATGTCTTTTTCCAGAAGGAATACCATGCATTTATACTGATATAGTCAAGACAAAGACATTACCATCCACATCATCATCATCATCATCATCAAAAAGCTTTTCATCATTTTTTTGCAGATTATTATTATATTTTAATTCTCATTATTTTTAAAACATTCAATAACTATATATCATTTTGCTTGTAAAAATAATTTACCCAACATGAAATGCTTGTCAGACCAGTCCGGTTGAGAATACTATACATGTTATCATCAACAGGTAACAAACCATTTCTGTGTCCCTTAATGTCATGATTCTCTGTTTATTCTCTTGCTCTCCTTCTCTATACTCTTCCCTTCTCTTACCCCTGTATAACAACTTCATTTTAGCTTCATCATCTACAAAGATCTTAATTCCAAAAAAAGACACTAGAGATCAGGACTTCAACTTTTTGTGGGGCACAATTCAATCCATAGCAGTGACTTTCACTGTGGCATTCATGAAGAAAAAGTGAAGAATTAATTTATAAGATGAATCATCATATTTAGAAAACTAGAATTATAGATCAGTTTTCTGGTGTGAACTAGAGAGACTGAGGGTGGAGTGGGAACTGCTATGGGCATGACTGACCCAGACTGAAAGGCCTTGAGTTGTTAAGAAAAAAATAATTGGGAATGAGTGATTGTGGGAAGTATTGGTATAAATGGGAGGGATACTGGGAAAAAGTTGCAAGGGCACCAAATAGAAACTAAGCCTTCTTCATGGGATGGTGCAAGATTGCTCTTGTAAGTAGGCTTGAGAAAGATAAACTTGCTAGGGTATGTTTGGGAGTCAGCAGCTTTTTTGCATCTGTGTTTTTGGGCATTTCATAATAAATGAAAAAGAGCAGCATCAAACTTGTAATGAATAACTTTCTCACCGTTATAAAAACATCAATCACATCATTAATAAAACCAGTGCTTTATTTCAAACCTGGTAGTTTTCTATTTGGAAATATTTAATCTGTATAATTGTGTAGCACATATATTGTGACTGACTCATATTTTGAAATGAATACAGAAAACAATTGGGTTGCTTCCCCCCAGCAACATGGCTAGGCAGCGTTTGTGGGCTGAAAATGAGAGTACAGACAGCTTGATTGGTTCTGTCTCAGTGCTCCCCTATTTGGACGTGGTCTGATCAGTTAGCTGCCTGTGGCTGACTGAAGCTCAGCTACTGTGATTGGCTGAGACTTAGCTCTTTGTTACAGAAGTATACCCCTCTGTTAGGCTCTCAGTATACATCCTAAGTTAGGTTGCAATTTGTCATGGAAGGACTCAAGTAAGGAGGCATGGTCAGACCAAACTGAGTTTAACAAATCGAAATTTGAATTTTTTCTTTTTTTGAGAACTGGCTGTTAAACATTCACCAGGATATTCTTGGACATATTCATAATAATGAAATAAAATAGTTGTGAACCAATCAGTATACTCTGGTTTGGGGGGCACTTACAGGAAAAACTACTCTTTTGATGAACAAAAATAGGTGATTCTTGGTACCATACTTTGGAATCGTTTGTGAGGATAAATTGTAGAGCTAGTTTAGGAAGTAGATGAATCGAATTCGAACTGCAGGTTAGTAATGGCTTCTAAAGCTGCTGAAAAAATTTTTGGTTTTGGTTTTCATAAATATATTCATTAGAAAGAGTTAAAATTCACACTTCCTGCTTCCCAGACAATAGGATGGTTAATAGCAGGGGTAGAAGGATCAACATTTTCATAGAAAACTCTGGAAATCAGAGAGTTCCAAAGCTGTCATCATTGAATTTTAAGATTTAAAAGGAAAAAAAAAAAACCCCAGGTAACTAAATATATGCTAATTCTACCTGTACATTTTATGGGTAGTTGTATTATATGTACTTAAGAGAAAGAAAACAAGCTTTGGAACTTAGAACCTAATACTGTCTCACAGGTGATTGATTTGCATTTTCCAACCAGGGCATCATTAGAAAAGACTAAAGATACCACCAGTGCTTTATTTCAAACCTGGTAGTTTTCTATTTGGAAATATTTAATCTGTATAATTGTGTAGCACATATATTGTGACTGACTCATATTTTGAAATGAATACAGAAAACAATTGGGTTGCTTCCCCCCAGCAACATGGCTAGGCAGCGTTTGTGGGCTGAAAATGAGAGTACAGACAGCTCGATTGGTTCTGTCTCAGTGCTCCCCTATTTGGACGTGGTCTGATCAGTTAGCTGCCTGTGGCTGACTGAAGCTCAGCTACTGTGATTGGCTGAGACTTAGCTCTTTGTTACAGAAGTATACCCCTCTGTTAGGCTCTCAGTATACATCCTAAGTTAGGTTGCAATTTGTCATGGAAGGACTCAAGTAAGGAGGCATGGTCAGACCAAACTGAGTTTAACAAATCGAAATTTGAATTTTTTCTTTTTTTGAGAACTGGCTGTTAAACATTCACCAGGATATTCTTGGACATATTCATAATAATGAAATAAAATAGTTGTGAACCAATCAGTATACTCTGGTTTGGGGGGCACTTACAGGAAAAACTACTCTTTTGATGAACAAAAATAGGTGATTCTTGGTACCATACTTTGGAATCGTTTGTGAGGATAAATTGTAGAGCTAGTTTAGGAAGTAGATGAATCGAATTCGAACTGCAGGTTAGTAATGGCTTCTAAAGCTGCTGAAAAAATTTTTGGTTTTGGTTTTCATAAATATATTCATTAGAAAGAGTTAAAATTCACACTTCCTGCTTCCCAGACAATAGGATGGTTAATAGCAGGGGTAGAAGGATCAACATTTTCATAGAAAACTCTGGAAATCAGAGAGTTCCAAAGCTGTCATCATTGAATTTTAAGATTTAAAAGGAAAAAAAAAACCCCAGGTAACTAAATATATGCTAATTCTACCTGTACATTTTATGGGTAGTTGTATTATATGTACTTAAGAGAAAGAAAACAAGCTTTGGAACTTAGAACCTAATACTGTCTCACAGGTGATTGATTTGCATTTTCCAACCAGGGCATCATTAGAAAAGACTAAAGATACCACTGGAACGTCACCGTTTCTGAATAAGGGAGGCTGGAGAGCTTCTCAAATTTTAAGGTGTTAGTAGTTTACAGTGACAGTTTACAAGGAGGAACTTGTTGAAATTTAGATAGTTATTAAGTAAGCCCCAGAAGGTGGGAGCTGACCACACTGAGAAGAAAGGAGCTAGAAATCCCTTCAAGGAGCAGATGTGGGGACCCTCCTCAACATGTCTGATCCTCCCCTTTACCCACCTTCCCCTCAGCAGCAACAAGCAACACTTGATGTGCAGTTTTCCTGCTTCTAGTCTTCAAAACTTCCTTTCAATTTTGATTCCTTTAATGGCTGGGAGTAACAGTGTTTTCCCTTAAAAATTCCTCTGTAGGTCAGCCCAGTGGCCTAGTGGTTAAGGGAGCCACTGACCATGGTTCAAATCCTGACCCCAGCAGTATGAGAAACACACTAGGTGCATGTGCATGTTCATGTGTGCCCCAAATCCTGACAGGATGGAAAAATGTAGAAGGGACTGCCATGTGACCATGTCCCATTGGGTGGTACTTTCTCTCTTCCCATCTCTTTATCTATCTCTGGCAAGCGAATATATCCTCTGGAAATTAAAATTTTTTTCTCCGCAATCACTGCTTTTTATCATTTAACCTTGTTCTTTTAAACTTTTTTTTTTTTCTCTTGCTCTAAGGCTTCAGACTTCTGGGATCTTTGTAATTCTTCACAGCTTCCAGTAGAGGTCATTGCCTTGTTACAGAAACATTTTCTTATTTCTTTTCCTAAAAGATAGTTCAGTGGCTGGGATGGATTTTGCCTTTTCTAGGGGAGTCAGAGTCCCTTGGAGAGACCAATTATCTTCAAGGCCACTAGTTTGCACATAGTTTTTCCACCCCAAGGTCAGAGACCCTCTGTCTCCTTCTGGTCTGTTAATCTGAGTACCCCCAAATGGGCAGACTTGTCCAATTTCCTGGAACAAATGAGGGAAAAATAGACTGAAGCAAAACTGACTGAACCATGGCCAAAGTACCACAAAGCTTAAGTTCCATGTATTAGTTTGCTAAGGCCACCATAATACAGTACCACAGCCAAGGCGGCTTAAACAACTGAACTTTATTTTCTCGCAATTCCGGAGGCTAGGAGTTTGTGATGAAAGTATCAGCAGATTTGGCTTATTCTGGTGATTATAAGAGAAAAATTTCTTCCAGGTTTTTCTCTTTGGCTTATAGATGGCCATCTTCTGTCTGTACTCTTAGGACTCACCCTAGTGAATTCATTTTAATTGAATTACCCATGTAAATACAATCACATGGTGAGACACAGAAGTAATTTTCTTCCTTTTTTCCTATGAGATAGTTCAGAGGTGGGATAACTGTAGTCCATAGGGGAGTGAGGGAGTAAGTTTAAGGGAGCAGTTATCTCCAACGCCATTGGTTTGCCCATAATAACCGTTCCACCCAAAAGCTATTAGAAATTCAACAAACATATTTTTGGAGGGAACCCCTTCCAGCCCATGTCATGTAGTAAATAGTAAATAAACATAAGTTTGTTTGTTTGTTTATTTATTTTTTTAATTTTTAAGTTTTTGCTATAGGGCATGTGTGCTTACCAGAGAGAGATAGAGAGAGGGAAAGTGAGAAACCATCCCCTGGGGGATGCTTCCAGGTTTTTCTCTTTGGCTTATAGATGGCCATCTTCTGTCTGTACTCTTAGGACTCACCCTAGTGAATTCATTTTAATTGAATTACCCATGTAAATACAATCACATGGTGAGACACAGAAGTAATTTTCTTCCTTTTTTCCTATGAGATAGTTCAGAGGTGGGATAACTGTAGTCCATAGGGGAGTGAGGGAGTAAGTTTAAGGGAGCAGTTATCTCCAACGCCATTGGTTTGCCCATAATAACCGTTCCACCCAAAAGCTATTAGAAATTCAACAAACATATTTTTGGAGGGAACCCCTTCCAGCCCATGTCATGTAGTAAATAGTAAATAAACATAAGTTTGTTTGTTTGTTTATTTATTTTTTTAATTTTTAAGTTTTTGCTATAGGGCATGTGTGCTTACCAGAGAGAGATAGAGAGAGGGAAAGTGAGAAACCATCCCCTGGGGGATGGGGGGAATGGCCACACCACAGTCCTTTCTCCCTCATTTACCTCTCTGAGTTTTGGGCATGCACACACACATATGCCCGATGTGAATTTCAAGCCACAATGTCCAGGACTTGGGCTGCATAATTAGCCATGTGGGATACAGCGGCTTAACCTTCATGCCACCTGCTGGTCCAATAAACAAACTCTTAACAGAACAGGACTTTTTTTTCTTCAGTTCTTTTTTTTTTTTTTTTTTTTTGGAGAGATTTTCACTGTAGGGCGCGTGCGCTCGCCAGACAGACAGAGAGAGACATAGAGACAGAAAGCGAGAAATCACCCCCCCGGGGGGATGGTCACGCCGCAATCCCTTCTCCTCCATTCTTCTCTCGGGATCTTGGGCACGCACGCACACGCGCCCGGCGTGAGTTTTAAGCCACCGGGTCCGGGACGTGAACCGCGGTCGACTACGTGGGAGTCCAGCGACATAGCCATTACGGTAACTGCTGGTTCCCCAGAACAGGATTTTGATGAATACAGTTTTGTCTACAGCTGTAATTTATCTGGAATAAAAGTTAAAACTTTACCTTTTCTCTCCATAAACATACTATATCAGAAAAAAAAAAACTGAATTAAAATACAAGATTGATTTGCTCCACTTCTCTTCAGTAATGGCCCATTGTCTTGTGTGTGCTCCATGTTGAAGGCTTATACAGGAGGAAGGACATAGGGGAAGGGCACTTTAAAGTAGGAGACGGGATACTAAACTTGCAGCTGCATTTTGTACACTATGTACATTTTCCTTTAAACTTCCTCCCATCGCTATGTCTTCCTATCAAAATTCCTGTATTCTGTTAGGTCTGCCGAGTTGTTTTCTCCTTGAAGTCTTTCTAAATCTCGTGAATGAGAAGTTAATTTCTGTCCTTTGAAGTAATTAATTCACTTAAAAAACATACTCCTAAATATCTGTTATATTTCGAATACCAACTTGAATATACCAGTCTCTTGTCTCTAGTCATTTATTACAATAGACTAGAGATGTTTGCAAGAAATATGTGGTTGAGAGTCATTTCTAAACAGTGGCTGTGGGAATCAGGAAATGTTTGATATGTCATTAATTTGACATTTATCTGTATGTATTAGCAACCCTCTCTTTGCCTATCCATCAATTGCTGAATTGTCATCTTTGCAATCTTCATAAGGCAGTGCATATTTACAGGTGCTCACTGATGATTTTCATAGAATGAATAAAATCAGGCGTCCTAGTACTCTTACAATGAATGTTCACACACTATTCTGTAAAGAGGGAGTCAGTTGCATCATCCACATATAGTTCACGGTCCAGCAAGGCCCATGCAAGTTAGATAACTAGTGGGTTGTCTGGAAAGTCATGACATGTTTTTGCATAGAAAACATAGAAAAACATATCATGACTTTCCCAATAGCCTAATTTAGTCCTACTCTTGGAGAGGCTTTCTGAGAACAACAAAAGAAATCTGTTGCAAATAACTGAACACAAATTGTAGACTTAGAACTATATAAAACGTATCATATAGTTATTTTGTAGATATAATAACTTGAATATAGAGTGAGATTTTGAGATTAGGATTTTACTGCCTCCTTCTTAAGAAAATAGTGAAAACTCTAGCCAGCTTTGCCAAAGGAAATTGTCTATCTTGGATAACTTCAGATTTTTAGGGTTCTTGCATTAATTTTCTTCCAACTCTTTTATCCAGTCTTCTCTATGCCTTTTGGTGTTAGGATGGCCACTTCTTTATGGCACCTTTTTAATTATAATAAAGGTTCTAAATTTGTTCTGGGTCCATTTTTAGGTGAAGACCTCCTTAAGTTGCACCATAAGGAGATTTTGAGAGTTTTTTACTTTCTTATCATGAGGGCTTGATAAGAAAGCCATTTCATTGCCTCATGCATATTGTGATTATTGCATTTTAAAAAAGATTTTTGCCACAGGGCACATGCACTCAATGGAGAGAGACAGAGAGAGGGAAATTGAGAAATAACCCCTCAGGGAGCATGGCCACACTGCAATCCCTTCTCTTTAGTTCTTCTCAAGGGGTTTTTGGGCACACGCACACACACCTGGGTTTTGAAGCTGCTGGGTCTGGAGCTCAAACCATGCAGGATACAGCACCTTAACCACCACACCACCTGTTGGCCCCACTGCATTTTTTTTTTTTAATTGAATTTACTTTAGAGGTTGAAGAGTGCCAATTTGATCCAAAATGAAATACAACCTTCATGGTAAGAACCATGACTATCATAATACACTGTTTGGTTTTATCTGCTCTTGAGAAAATTACTATTTAACCAAATACTGGAGTGGTTAAACAGTAACTTACAAGGCTATTGGGCTATTTTTCTCTGTCTGTGGAAACCTTAGTTTGGGGACCAGCAGACGTTGTAATGGTTACGTTGCTGGACTCCCACATAGCTGATCCTGGTTCAAGTCCTGGAAACTCATGCTAGGCATGTGTGTTTACATGCCCCAAATCCCCAGAGTAGAATGGAAGAGAAGGGATTGTGGTGTGGCCATCCACCTGGGGTGTGGGGGGGATGATGTCTTGCTCTCTGTCTCTCTGGTCAGTGCATATGCCTTATAGCAAAGAGAGAGAGAGAGAGAGAGAGAGAGAGAGAGACAACCCTTAGTTTGGGGGGCTGGCAGATGGCATGGCAGTTAGGGTGCTGAACTACTACATGCCTGACCATGATTCGATTCTCGAACCTGGTAGCTTGCCTCATCAAATGGAAATGGACACAAAGAGAAAGGGTGTGAGGGGCTGTCCTAGTTGGGCACTTCTGCTCAATGTCATAGCTAATTGGTTGCTTTCTTCCCCTTGTTCACCTCCCTCTGAAACGAGTGGGCTTGGGAATTTCCTTTTATTTTTCTGATTTCTTTTCATTTAATGTTCTTGACTTTGGGGTAACATGAGGGAGTGAATGCTGGGTCTGAGAGTCTTTCTTTTCAGAACTACATTAGAAGTTCCCAGTAGAAAATGCGAGTAGATATAAAAGCCCCATCATTAGAACACTGAACCTGCATACAGAACACAGAATTGTCAAATCATTCCAGGTTTCTTTTTCTTTTCAGATATTTAACAACCTGTTTAATAGGATGCTAAAACAAACCCCAAAATTCCTTTTTAGACAAATGGCCCCTCAAATCTGCAGCAGTTTCAAGTTATATGTGAAACCTAGATGTGATTTTTTTAATTGAACAAGGACATTGCCCCAGTGGATTCTGTTTCTGCATGGTTTATATTTGGACTCATTATGTCCCAGGGATAATTTTTATTGTTGATGCACTGGTTAAAAGTTCAGTTCAAAGTGAAGACACTAGCAGCAATTCATGAGGTTTACTTCCTAGTTTAACACAAACTGCATTTCTCTCTCCAGGGAAAACACATTCTCTGTTTCCTTTCATCTTTTTTACAAGCGATGACAGTATGTATTAACAGAGGGCAAGAATAAATCATTGGGTTTAAGTGTTAATGATCATCTAATAATGAGATGTGATAAGATTATATTAGAATTGCAGAATAGGGCTATTTATTACAAGTGGCATGCTCTTAAATTATAAACCTCAGAGGACATAAGATAATTATAATCTACAAATACAAAAAGTTAGTCTTTTCGAAAGTCAGTTTTATTATTTTACTATAAATTATGAACAAATAAGGTTAACTCTGAAAATGTCTGGTATGTGAAAAAATAAATTTTATTAGTATTTAAATGAGAACTCATCTTCTAACACTTTCTGGTAATTTTTAGAGGAATTCTACATTTTTTGATATCATTGCTATATATAAAGATGTTAAGGCCTGATTTGTAACATGGAAATGAATCTGATTTTAAGATGTTTAATTTAGAAGTATAAAAGATTACTAGCTACAATGATATTGCAATCTCTAATAGCTCACTACAAAATAAGTTATGGAATATATTAGCCAAAAAGTTGTATGTTCATTCTGTGATGACTTGAAAGAAAGAGCAGAGTGACTAATAAGCTAAATATAGGCACTCAAACATAGATTCAAAGTTTCAGTCTCACCTGGATCCTTTGACTACCTATTAGAACTTTCTTTATAGAACTGAACAAATCACTTCTTTGATCATATCAAATAGGTTATCTCGGTGTTTTCTGAACCCTAGCTGGGTTACTTACCTACTTCATTGCCTTCCATTATTGCCAACCTACCTCAGTCTCCCATTTTAAAAGTATTTTCTGTTTTTCTTTTCTTTCTTTTTTAAAAATTAAAACATTTAGTTTCTCTTTCCTTTCTAATATAATTCTGGAGGGGTTTTCTATCCTTGCTATTAATAGATTTTTGTAATCTTTCAACCTGCTGCAACTTGGCATCAATCCCTACTGCTTTACTAAAACCATTTCTAATTGCTAGATCTGGCAGTTATTGTTTTCTGTCACTTTCTTTTCTTTTCTTTTTTAACATGAGAATTTTTTTCTTTTCTTTTCTTTTCTTTTTTAACATGAGAATGTGGTTCAATCAGTTCCTTTCTTTTCCCTGAATCTCCTTACTTTGGCTCCTTAGCACTCTTGTTTTAGGAATATGCTATTTGCTTACTTTAGATTGTAGGTTAAGTAATCCTTCTATAGTTTTAGCCACAATTTTAACCACAGGAAAAACTACCACGCCATATCTGGTTACCCAGATGTATTTAAGTCTGGTAATCTACAAGTATTATGTCACTTGTCTACATCAACTTTGCCAGATCCCACATTACTTTGAGTGCTTGCATACATCTCATTAGGATATAACCACTTGGCACTGTGGAGAATCAAAGAATATCATATTTGGCTCCCTTTCTTTGGCATAACTTCATATTACTTAAACAAAGACACGAAGTCTGACATATGTGGTTTTGATGTTGACCTTGAATATTATGTACTGTCTCAGACCTTCAGACCAGCTTATTGGAGTAAGGTGTCACCATGATCCATCAGCATCTGCATCTGTGAAACTGGCAGGTTGTAAGACTCACTCCAACACATTCCTAAGGATCCTATTGGGTCATTGGAAAAGTCATGATGCATTTTTGCATAGGAAAATATGTCATGACTTTCCCGACAACCTGATAGTTAAGGTAAAAGGTGACTGTATCTAATGATGTTCCAAGAATAAGAATAGATTTAGAGAGGTCTTATATAGGATATGCAAATAAGTATAATGATGCAGTTGGACATGAATAAACAGGTCGGCAGCCCAAGAAAAGTTAAGAAAAAATCTGTTGAAACAAATAGTCATAGTAAACATGGCCTCAGTGTATCTTCCCATATTAAAATGACCAAGCTGAAGAATGCCTCTGGAATGTCATCTGGGTTTCTTGTTAGATAAAATCAAAGCACACAATTTGTCTTTCCTAATAGGTATAGTTTACTTACTCTGTGATGATACCTAGGGGATAGGCAGGAAGCTTCTACATCATTTAAAAATATTCTACCAAAATAGGAACAAAGGTAGAAATCTTAATACTTATAAGTATAAATAAAATTGTTCCTCCTCTTCTATCAGTGGAAGTGTTTCTCCCTGTATGTCTAATAACAAGACTGGGAAGCTTTTGAATTCTCTTACCTGTTCTCCTATAGTGATGATTCAGAAGGCATTCCAAGAAATATTCAAGTAATTAGGTTCAGAGAATTATTTTTTTGCCTAAATATCTAAGTAACATGGGTGACAGGCATAGTAACAAAATAAGTAACATAGAAAGTAGACTAATTTTTCAAGAGCCCAACTCTGCCCATCATTATTGATGTATATTATTGGGCTTCATTTTTTCTTGACAAACCCCACAAGAATTTTGTATATTTTGTTACTCTTTATAGAGTTCATTATCTACCTTTTAAAAACTCTGATGTATCTTTGTTATATATTCCATTAATAATGATTTTATTCTTATTTTTATTACATCCTTCCATATACTTTGGTTTTATTCTTGCTGTTTTCCTTATCGCTCAAGTTCAGAGCTTAGTTTTTTGAGTTTAAGCTATTCATATTTACTTATTTATCTTTTCTTTCTTTTTTTTTTAAAGAGAGATTTTTGCTGTAGGGCATGTATGCTCACCAGAAAGACAGAGAGAGAGCAAGAAAAAGAGAGAGCGAAAGAGAGAAAGCAAGAAATCACCCCCCTTCCCCCCAGTGGGGTGTTCATGCTGCAATCCCTTCTTCTCCATTCTCCTCTTGTGACTTTGAGCACACATGCACATGTGCTTATCATGAATTTTCAGCTACTAGGTCTAGGACTTGAACCATGGTTGACTACGTGAGCGTTCAGCACTTAAACTGCTATGCCACTTGCTGGTCCCCATATTTATTTTTATAATTAAGATATTTGAACTTGTTTTTGTATCCTATTTTGTGATCTCTAATTGTCCTACTTTGTTTTAGGCCCATTCTCCTTGCAAGTTTTTACTACTGAAAAGTTACTCTTTTCATACTACTCTTCTGGAAGCAAGTCATCAGGCATAACCCATGCTTTAGGTGGATGGAGTTATGCTCTACTTCCATGAGTGGGGAATATCAGCTTAAATTACTTGGAATTCTACTGCATGAGAGATTTTTCTCTTCTCCATTTATTTATTCATTCATTTATTTTGATCTTCAAATAGTTTTCAATAGATCAATAGATGCATTTTATTTATACATTTACCTACTGAAGTACATCTAGATTGCTAATAGTTTTGAAGAATTATAAGTAAAGATACTATATATATATATATATACACACACACACACACACACACACACACACACACACACATATATATTTTTGCATTTTGGGTTTAGTGTGGACATTAATTTTTTTTTCACATCAATTTGGTGATTCCCTAAGAACATGAATGATGGTCATATTTAAGTCTATGTTAAGTTTTATAAGACCTGCCAGAATTCTAAAGTGCCTGAAACATTTTGCATTCTCTCCTGTAATAGGTATAGAATGATATCTCATTGTTGTTTTAATTTACATTTTCCTAATGACAAATGATGTTGAGCATCTTTTCATATAATTATTTGCCATTTGTATAGTTTCTCTGGTGAGGTGTCTGTCAGATCTTTTGTTCACTTTGAGGCTTTTTTTTTTTAACCTTCTTATTGGCTTTTAAGAATTCTTTGCATATTGGGATCAGCAGTTAGCATAATGGCTATGTCCCTAGACTCCCATGTAGTCTACTCGACCACAGTTTGAGTCCTAGACCTGATGGCTTCAACTCACGCCAGGCGTGTGTGCGTGTGTGCCCAGGATCCCAAGGGTAGAATGGAGGAGAAGGGATTATGGTGTGGCCATCCCCCCTCGTGGGTGATTTCTCACTTTGTCTCTCTGTCTCTCTCTGTCTTTCTGGTGAGCACACACACCCTATAGCAAAAACATCTCCAGGGATCAGCAGTTGGTGTAATGGCTATGTCACTGAACTCCCATGTAGCCAACTGTGGTTTGAGTCCTGGACCTGGTGGCTTAAACTCATGCTGTGTGCTTGTGCGTGTGTGCCCAAGATCCTGGGAGGAGAATGGAGGAGAAGGAATTGCAGCATGGCCACCCCCCCTGGGGCTTTCTGTCTCTCTGTCTCTCTCTGTCTTTCTGATGAGCACATGCGCCCTATAGGAAAAATCTCTCCAAAAAAATAAATGAAAAATTAAAAAATAAAAGCATCTCCAAAGTAAATAAATAAATAAAAGAGTTCTTTGTATATTTAGACACACATCCTTTGCCAGAATCATGAATTACAAGTATTTTCTCTGCCAGTGGCTTATCTTTTAATTCTCTTAACAATTTTTTTTGGGGGGTTCACAAGAAGTTTTTAGTTCTAATAAAATCCAGCTGATTTTTTAAAAGTTCTGTTATGGATTAGGATTATGCTTTTGATATGTTGTATCTGAAAACTCATCACAAAATCCAGAGTCATTCAGATTCCTATTTCCTTCAATTAAAAATATTTATATTTCTTATTTAAATTTATGAAACATTTTGAATTAATATTTATGTAGCTCTAAGCTCTGGGTTGAGGGTTGTGTGTGTGCATGAGTATGTGTGTGTGCAGATGTGCAGTTGTTCCAGTTTTTTGCTGAAAAAAAATTATCCTGTCTTCATTAAATTGTTTATGCAACTTTGTCAAAGATCAGTTGACTATATTAGTGTGGAGATCTTCTTGAGCTTTCTATTCTGTTTAATCAATATGCGTATCCATGCTTTCTCCAATACATACTGCCATGATTACTGAAGCTTTACATTAAATCTTGAAATCAGTTAACATGAGTACTATAACCTTTCTTTTCCTACAATTGTGTTGTCTATTCTAGTACTTTTTCCTTTCTATATACAGTTTAGAATCTATTTTTTAATATCTACAAAAAGAGATTGCTTGGATTTTTATTAGGACTAGATTAGATTGTAGATCAAATTGTGAGGAACTGATATTTTAGCACTCCTGGGAAGAACTGATCATTTTAATGATATGGACTTCCAGTCTTTGAATTGAGACTATCTAATCTCTCCATATCCTTAGATCACTGATTTCTTCCATCACCATGTTGTAGCTTTCCTTCTGCATAGTCCGTATATATTTGTCTAGATTTATACCAAAGTACTTCATTCTTTCAAAAAACCAAAATTATCAGGACCAGCAGATGGCATAATGATTACATTGCTGGACTCCCACATAGTCAACCATGGTTCAAGTTCTGGACCCTGTGGCTTAAAACTTATGCTGGGTTCTTGTGCGTGTGTGTGCCTAAGGTTCCAGGAGGAGAATGGAGAAGGGATTGTGGTATGGTCATCTCTCTAGAGGGTGATTTCTCACTTTCTGTCTCTCTGATTCTCTCTGTCTCTATGGTGAGCACACATTCCCTATGGCAAAAATATCTCTAAAATATAAAAAATTTAAAAACCCACAAAATTATCTTAAAATGTTTATTTACATTTAAACATTTACTAATAGTAAATCAGCCCACTTTTTAACAAGTTTTATTACATTTTTGTTTTAAAAATTAGACTTATTTCAAAAGGAATCATGTATGTCAAAGGCATTAATAAAACTTCTATAATGAACCTTTCAAATTACAAAAAAAACTTTTGTGGGATGGCAGTAGCATTGCTATAATACTGTTGTTTTCTCTTATTTTACTAAAATTAGTTCATTTCAGACTTAATGGCCACTAGAGAACCTTGCATTTTATAACCCTGTTAAGGTAACTTAGAAACATAATGGTTTAAAATTGCTTTTCAATTTCATCAAATCACTTGATAGATAACTATTTTTTTTTGAAGTTCTAAAAGTAAGTGACCAGATGGGTGGCACAGTGGTAGAACACGATGCTCTGCGAAGCACATGGGAAGGTTCACTGGCTGGGAATGACTGGGAGTAGATCATGCTGTGGAGTTGGAATTGCTGTCTCTCTTTCTCTTAGACTGTCTTGCTCACGAAAGAAATATATCAACTTAAAAACAATCTAAAAACGGTCTTTGAGTTCAGCAATATAACAAGGAGAGCCACCTTTTTGTATTGCCAGTTTCATTCAACATTATTTTTGGAAAACTTGTCAGTGGAATAAGGCAATTAAAATTAGAAAGTAAATAAAAGACACAAACACTTGGGAAAATGTGGAGCTATTGTTATTTACAGATCATATAATGATATACACTAAAGATTCAAAAGAATTTAAATAACTATATTTGATAAGTAAAGTGTTCAAGGCAGCTGGATAAAAGTCGATAATCAAAAATCTATTTTATTTCTACAGGCTAGCATCAGGTCCTAGAAACTGAAATTTACAATATTATGAAACAATCAAATATTTAAATATAATTCAAAATAATGTTTTACAAGTCCTCTATTCTGAAACTTATAAAAATTGCGAAGATAAATTATCAAGAGCTAAAAATACTGACAAGTATTCCACGTTCATGGATTAGATTCTTCAATATTGCTGACATTTCAATTTTATTTAACTTGCTTCTAGGTTCTACACAAACTCAATCTAAATTCCAGCTGGAAATTGGCATGTTGGTACTATTATTTATATGAAAATTCAAAGAACCTTAAATACCCAAGATAAGCAAAGTCAGAGGATTTAAACCATGAAATGTCAAGACCTATTACAAAACTACAGTATTAGACACTCTGATGCCTGTGCAAGGAGAGAAAACTACACCAGTAGAAAACTGTAAAAAACAGTCACACCTATTTTAAAATGAAGATTTACAATGAAGGAATTACTGCAATTCAGTGGAAGATGATATTTTCAGTAAGTTGTACTAGGTTAATTGATAAAAGTGAACCTTGATTCTTTTTTTTTAATAATTATTTTATTTACCTTTATTTATTGATTTGTTTATTTTTTAAATTTGACCAGAGAGGGAGGAGGAGAGAGAGGAGAGAGAGAGAGATCAAGACACCAGGTCCAGGACTTGAACCATGGTTGGCCATATGGGAGTCCAATATCCTTAACCACCACAACACCTGCTGGCCCTAAATCTTGATTCTTTATGACGCACATAAAATTTATTCAAAATGGTGATGGATAAGAGATTTAATTGCGATAGATAAAACAATAAAACTTTTAGATGATATCAGGAGAAAATTTTGCTCACTTGGAATTAAAAATATTCCTTTTAAAAAATATTGTTTAATTTTATTTATTATTATTACTATTATTTAATTTTTGTGTGTGCTCGATAGAGAGAGAGTGAGAAAACAAGTTGCCAAGTCTGGGACATGAACTATGGTTGGCTATGTGGGAATCTAGCACCCCAACCACCATATCACCTGATGGCCCCCCCAAATATTTCTTAACAGAATGCAAAAACAAAATCATAAAAGAAAAGACTGTTATCTTTGACTATATTAAAAACTTTTGTACACCAAATAATGCCATTAAGATAATGAAAAGTCAATTTACACAGTGGGAGGAGATATTTTCTGAATGTAAGTCTGACAAACAATTCTAAAATCCAGAACTTATAAATAACTCTTACAAATCAACAAGGAAAAAAGAGATAACCTGATACAACAAAGCAAACTTAGCAGGCACTACTCAAAAAGGGTATTTACACACTAAGAGACATATGAAAAAAAATCATCAAGTTTATCAGCCATTAGCCAAAAGAAAATGAAAACCAGAATGAGATATCACTACACAACCATTTACTTAACTAAAAGATATAATATGTGTTGACTAGGACATAGGGCAAAAAGAATTATCTTACACTATTGATTGGAGTATGAATAGATACTACCACTTGGTAAAACTGGCAGTGTTTACTAAAACTGATAGCTCAATGTTTTTCTATAATCCTGCAAGTATACTCCTGGGTATATGAAGGGACTTCCAAAAGTTGATGGAAATTTGAATTAAAGTTTGGGTTTATTTTGGTCCAAATTTAAAAACAAAACAAAAAAAATCCATCCTTTGTTCATAACATGCATTTTCCATGAACTTTTTGCAGACCCGAGAGAAATAGGTACATATTTTTAGCAAAAACATGTACAAGAACTTTTATAACACTACTTTTTATAATAACTAAAATAATTAGAACTACCCAAATAGCCTTCAATAATAGAATGGAGAAATAAACTGTGGTATGGACTAGATAAATTGTGGAATTCTATGTAGCAATGAGATTAAGTCATTACAACAACGAAGGAAACAAGATAGCAAACAGGTACCGTATGACTTGTGTACATGGCTACAAAGCCAGGCAAAACTAATCTATGTCATTTTTAGTCCAAAGGTGGTTATCCTGGTTTGAAGTGGGTAAGGCAATGACAGAAAGAGAACAGAAGAGTGGCTTCTGGAACTTGTGTAAATTCTGTATTGTATTCTGTGCTAGTTGCATAAGTTTAATCACTCTGTAAAAATTCATTGAACTGTGCTTATGATTTATATACTTTACTATGTTTATTATTCTTGTATATAATGATGATAATAATAATAATTTAAAAACTTTTGTGATAATCTATCCAATATCTATGTTATTTGAAGCAGGAGTGCTTTTCAACCTACTTTCTTTGCAGAATTACCAAATGCTGTCATACCTCTTGGGTCTTCTCACTTTCTTTGCAGAATTACCAAATGCTGTCAAAACTCTATGTATTGCATATTCCAGCTTTATGTTACAAAGAACAGAATAAATTAGTGGTTTCTAAATTTGGTTGTACTTAAAAAAAAACCTTGGAGAGTTTTAATAAAATAATATATGTGCACTCTCAGGTGTGACTAGGGAATCCATAAATTTTATAAATCTTTAGGTAAATTTCAACAAGAGACAAATTTGGGAACCTCAAGATTACCCATTCAAAAAATCCAAGAGGGACTCATCGGGCATAATATTAATTTATAATCACATGATGCAAGTCAGTTTGATAAAATTCTGACCTTGGATATTTCATTCCTTTATACTGATTAGACTAAATGGAGCCCATATTGAATAGTTAACACTTAACTGTCTTGATCACCAACCTAACAATCCATCACCTTCTTTAAGAAAAAAATTTAAATTATAGTAAAATTAAATTGCGTCATTTCTCCAAACCATGGTTCCTATCTGTTATCGAAGGACAATAACCATCTCATATGGTCATAAAGATTAAATGGATAATATAGTAAT
Source organism: Tupaia belangeri chinensis (assembly GCF_000334495.1). Classification (NCBI taxonomy): domain Eukaryota; kingdom Metazoa; phylum Chordata; class Mammalia; order Scandentia; family Tupaiidae; genus Tupaia; species Tupaia belangeri. Next base: position 657,181 of record NW_006159708.1, on the reverse strand, counting down.
GCACTTAGTATAGCACAGTGTCTGACACAAAATGATTGTGTTGAATGAATTTCAAGGATCTCTGAAAGAGTGAAAAGTGGCATTTCTCAATCAGTTTGAAATTCTGCTTTTTCAGGGTAGTGTCCTTGAAATACCAAGTTGATACAACTACTCATTGGCATCAGGTACATTTTTGAGCTATTTATTCCAGCTGTGGTAAAGTATTAGCATTCATCAACCATGCTCCTTTCAAGCTCCTAGTTTGGATTACCACCATCCTTTTGTAAAATTACTGGCTGGTGGTAGAGGAGAATCCAGAGTATGTCACTATGAACAAACAAGCCTCTTCAAGTGCAAAATTGAATCTCTCCACTCTTTCTTAGCATCATAATTTAACCAAAAAGTCAACCAACCACAGAAAATTTAACAACCATGTAATTGGTATGAAATGTTCCACTAACTCAGAAGACCAATTTGGTCACATCTCCTTAATTTTTCAATTAATCTCTTCAGTACCCACCTTCTTTATTTATCAGAAAACCTAGAATACCCCTCTTGGGGTTTTCCCTTAACTTCTATTTCCCTTATCCTTTATTTTATCCAAGAATTTCAGCATCTCATACAGCCCCAAGATAGTTTTATATTTTTGCAACAACAAAAAAGAATCCTTGGGTCTTACCAGTCTACTGCCATGACATCTCTGTCAGGAAATTAGTATGAAATCACTGATGTCAGAAGAGGCCTAGATGACCAAGATTCTTCCAATAATCTCCATGGTTCTTTGTGGGTAGACAATGCCTTAGTGCAAAGCTTGATGAAATTCTTTAAATTATCTGACTTTTAGTATCCACATTTTTTAGCTTCCTTATAAGCCACTTCTCGTGGTTCCAAGTAGTTTCAGAAATGCAGACAGGATCAGTTATGGTACATATGTCACCTCAGAGATTTAATTTGCTGTCTTCTTTTCCTACATAGGGATCTATTATACTAACTCCAGAATGTCTAATATCTTTTTCTGCAGAATGTGGTGCTTGCTACTCAGCCCTCTAAGAAAAAGACTGACTTCCATGACTTTAAGAGTTAAGCTCTGTATTTCTTGTATTCAACCTTCCAACAACCATGAAACCTAAGGAAGAGAAATGTCCATCTATATACCATTTGTCTTATCTTTCATATGGCCATGTCTTGCTCTTGAATGATCTCTTCTCAAAATAACAAACAGTGGAAGAACTCTCTTCCTTCCAGGTAAACCACATTATCCACTCAGAGGATCATGTCTTTGTTCCCTGCATAGTACACACAGAATACAGTTCTCCATTATTAGTACATATATATCTAAGGTTTTTGGGTTAAATTACACCATCTATGGGAAACCACCAGTGTTACTGCTAGGTTGAGCTTTGCTTGACTTGTATCAGTGATTCTCAAAAAGTGGTTGATTTTCAGACTAGTACCACTGGTTTTACCTTGGTATTAACTTTTTAAAAATGTACATTTTGGGGCCCCATCCCAAATCCTACTGAATTAGAAACACTGGGGATGGATTCCACCAATCTACTTTAACAAGTCCTCTGGGAGAGTGTGACTAAAGCTGAAGTTTGGAAATTACTAGTCTAGACAAAGCATGCTTTCCATTTAATTATTTCTCCAGTTGGAGGTGAAGAGCTGACTTTTGTACTCTTGATGTCTTCTGAGTGTCAACATTTTTCAAACATGAACTTCTATAATGAACTATAGTTTGTATAAAACCATGTGGTAAACAGGCTTTACTTTGAGCTTTTTTATCTGTGCCTGTCGGTGGTTGTGAGTTGGAAGGTCCCACAGTACCCTATCTGAAATATACATGGAAGAAACAGTAAGATGAAGGGGCTCACTGACATATGGTTCCTGAGAGCTTTAGGTCTCTAGGCAGTTTGCCGCCTTCTTTTATCCTTCAACATCATCCTATGCTTGTTTTGTTTTGTCTAACAAGTTTTCGTGGTAAGAAGGAAAACCTGGGAGGAATGCAGCTGTTTCACCTTGGTATGTCTGTGAGTCCTGTGAAGCTCTTTATAACCAGGTTGCCATAAACTTGTGGTAGAGTTTTACATCTTTTCATAACTTACCTATATTTTTGTTAAGGGGCAAATATGAACTTAGAAATGGATATTTTGATCTCTGTAGAGATAATCTGAATTCAGATGCAGTATTTAGTATTACTGGGCAATGAATGTAAGAACAATTTTTTTCAAAGCCTTGCTACTTCTAATTCATGATCTATGTCAAAGAATGCATTGCACCAGAGGAAATGTATCAGGAGAGTACAACAGAGTGCCAGAAAGAAATAGTGACAGCAGCATTTTATTTCATCTAGGTGACAAACTCATGGCAATATTACATAACTATGTGCAATTTATAACATTTATAAATTATAAATTTATAAAATCCTGGGAAGCACCATTCTGCAATGCAGTGTGCCCTTGCCATACTCACCATTCTCAGGGATGAGAAAGAGCTTGGTGAGCACTTCTATATTCTCAGGTCTTGGTCTCTACTTTTGTAGTATAATTAGCATCAGTTGAACAAGGAATGATCTACCGGCAAGGGATCAGTGCTAAAAAGGAACATGTACCAGTTTAGCTAGTGTGCTCATGAGCAGTTATTTAGATTCATAGAAGAAGCATTTTTATTGCATTTTTTTCCAGGAAATATAATTTGATAATATTAATGCATGTCTTTTTATCTTTTTTATTTAAATTTATTTATTTACATTCATTCACTATAAATGAGATCTCTCATCCAGAATACACTGTATATTGGCTCAATCAAGCACATCAACATACGTGTTATCGACAAATAATTTTCCATTTCTTATTTCCTGTATATTTTGCTTTTTTTTTTCCCATCTTTGATTCCCTATCCCTCACTCTCTGCCATGGTTTTTATAGTGCTTGTAAGCAAATCTCTTAAAGCGAGAACTCACCTCCAGGGGGGATGGCCACACCACAATCCTTTCTCCTCCATTCTCCTCTCAGGATTTTGGGAATGCACACACACATGTACTCAGCATTAGTTTTAAGCTGCCAGGTCTGGGACTCGAACTGCATTTGACTACATGAAAGTCCAGCAACATAACCATTATGCATCTGCAGGTCCTTTCTTATTTATTACTCATTCCTTCATACATTACTTATATTATTTATTTATTATCTATCTATTTATTTATTTATTAGATTTTTATCATAGAGGACGTGAACTCACAAGAGAGAGACAGAGAGAGGGTAAGTGGAAACCACTCCCTGCCCCATCCCAGGCGTATGGCTGTGCTACAATTCCTTTTCCTCTATTCTCCTCAGAATTTTGGGCACACACACACACACACACACACAAGTGCCGGGTGTGATTTTCAAGCTGCCAGTTCAAGACTCAAAGAGTGGTGGGCCCTGTGAGAATCCAGCTGCTTTAACCACCATGCCTTGCTGGCCCTACTTACATAATTAAATTAACCAAGCAAGTTGTGAGCTTATATCATAAATTCTATTTGCAAATAATGCACTTAACATTGTTACTACAATGGCTTATCTGAACTCTGTACTTCCTAGTGACTTGCTACCTCCTTGGCTTTTTGTGGATAATTACTATAATGTAGTGTAATACGTGTGTGTAGAAACACATCTACTTACATAGTTATATAAGATGATGATGTTTCTGAACTGTTATCTAGAATGTCCCTAATTCAAAAGACGTAACTTTCTTTAGTTAAGATTAATTTTAATATACTACTTTAGATGTGTGAAATAAACAATATAAACCTTTTTTTTTTTTTTTAAGATTTATACCATAGGGCACATGCACTCACCAGAGAGAGACAAAGAGAGACAGTGAGAGAAAGAGTAAGAAATCATCCCCCAGGAAGGATAGCCATGCCAAAAATCCCTTCTGCTCCGTTCTTCTTTTGGGATTCTGGACAAACACACAAGTGCCTGGAGTGATTTTCAAGCTTCTAGGTTAGGGACTCTAACTCAGGATTGGCCAGTGTGTTAAACACCATGCCATCTGCTGGCTCCTAAACATTTTTTTTTTTAAAATTATCTATCATTACAATTTTTAAATTTGCTATAGGGCACGCATACTCACCAGAGAGAGAAAGAAAGAGAGAAAAAGGAAAAGAGAGAGCAAGTCATCAGGTCTGGAACCAAAGTAGGCCATGTGGGAGTCCAGTGCTTTAATCACCACCCCACCTGCTGGCCCCAACTTTGTTATTTTTAACCATAAAATTCACTAATTACATATAATTTTTTATAATTCACTTCTCTGTTCATCTATTAAATTTTTAGGGAAATGTGAAGTATCTAAAAAGTTTAAATTTAGCATAAATATATTAATATTTATTTACAACTTTAAAAAAACCAATGTGAAAAAAAAAACCAATGTGTAATACTTAATTTATATAGCGGTATTTTAAGACATAATTATGTTCAATTTTAGGCTTCATAAATGTGTCTAGGAGTGAAGGAGTAAAAGGCATAATTAACAGACATTTAGTAAGTCTTGCCTTTTCTTGGCATTATAGTTGGTCGTTTCTCTCTTTCTTTTTTATTTTTTTGTCATAGGACGTGTGTGCTCACTGGAGAGAGAAAGAGAGAGAAAAAGTGAGAAATCACTCCTCAGAGGGGATGGCCACACTGCCATCCATTTTCCTTCATTTTCCTCTTGGGATTTTGGGTACTCTATGCCACCTGTTGGCCCCTAGTTGGTGGTTTCTGATGCTATTCAATGATTTTCTATAAGGATTTATTCAACAAAGCTATTAGAACTTACTATAGTGAAAGAATATTGATTAAAAATAAGCAACATAAGAAAGCATGTAGGATGTGCCAGAAGGTGATATGATGGTTAAAACACTGGATCTCACGTGGCTGACTCTACAGTTTGAGCCGTAGACCCAGTGGTTTGAAAACCATGCTGATACATGTGCATGTGTGCCCAAGATCTTGAGAAGAGAATGAAGGAGAAGGGATTGTGGTGTGGTTCTCTAACTGGGGAACAATTTCTCATTTTTCCTCTCTCTTTGTCTCTCCAGTGAGGGCATGTGGCCTATGGCAAAAATCTGGACAACAAAAACAAAAACATCCCAAAAAACACAAAAGTATGTAGGGCCAAGTCCCCTCCTAGTGAAGTCATATGGACTAATTTTTCCAGCAAAGGTAAGTGACAACATGCACAGAGTATTGTCAACCAGGGAAACCCATGTGAGCCTTAATGCCCAGGAATTTTATTGGTGCTCAGTCACATAGCCGAGGTTGATCACCTACTTGGCTGACCTCGGTCCCCTGGGAGGTGGAGGTGGTACATGGCCTGATGCCTCACCATAAATCGTATCATTAGTGTACGTTATCTGGAGTGGCTCAAGGCTTCCAGGTAAACAAAAACACTCTTATGAAGGCAGGATATTCTAAGAGAATACAAGTAGCTTCCAGGAACTGGGTAAAGATAAATCTTTCTTTACACTGTTCAGGGTTTAGACTGCCTAGACTTGCTGAGTTAAACCTTTGCAGCACAGATAGACCTTTTTTCTTTCCAACAAAAATTGTATTCAGTTCATTCAAAAAGCATTGGTAAAATAAATTTCAGTTGCAATTTCACATGTATCAAAATGCAGGTGATATTTATAATAATAACTCACAGATACAAATTAATGATAAACTACAGTTTCACAGACAATATACTTTTTTATACATTGGAAAATAGAAGGCCACCAGGTGGAGTGGTGATTAAGGCAGCTAGATCCCATATGGCCAATCCTGTGGTTTGAGTTCAAAACCAGCAATTTGAAAAAATCACACTGGGTGCATGTGCATGCATGTCCAAAAATCCCAAGAGGAGAATTGGAGAGAGAAGAAATGGAGAAATGGAAAAGAAGGAATTGAGGTGTAGACATCTATTCTGAGGTGGGGTGGTTTCTCACTTTCTCTTTCTCTGGGGAGTGCATGCACCTACGGGGGAAAAAAAGTGTGAGTAGATAGGTCACAAGTGCTTTGAATGGCAAATCAATGTGTGGTTTCCATCTTACAGTTCCTCTAATTCACTTTAATTTTTTTATGTACATAAAGATTTTCAGCACTTGTCTTTCAAAAAGTCAGAATGGAACATATCTCCAACCTGTTTCATTCCAGCAGTATGTAATACTCAAAAAGTTGATTTATTTTATGAATCAGAGAGGGAGAGAGAGAACTTTCAACAGAGGGCAGTACATCCTCTGCCTTAGCCAGCCTGGGTGATGGGCACGTGCATGCACAGTGTTCTCTGGGAGGTCTCAGATGTGAACCAGCAAACTTCTGTGGATCCGCCTTGATGAGTGACTCATTTTAACCACTACACCAATGAACTTGTTTTTTAAGGTCTTATTCATCTAATCAATAATGCATTTCCAACATAATTTTATATTTATATACGTTAATATCTATTAAAATTTTACTGTAATCATATATCAATCAAATATCAATAGTGAATACTAGTAATTATAATGATAATTCCAGAGTATTTTTAGCCTTAGTACTTTATGGTTCCTAAAACTACAAAATAAATTTCAATTATAAATAAACACGACAGAATCATAAAATATATTCAGGTACAAAATTATAAAGAATAGAGTCTGTGATGATGGTGGAATGAAATATAAGTTCAAAGAGGAAAATGAACCATTAAAATTTATGTTATAAGAGTATTTTTAAAATTTATAAACATCATTTAGATCTATTATATTTGCATTTCATGAGATCAGCAGTTGATGTAATGGCTATGTTGCTGGACTTCCATGTAGTCGACAGCGGTTCAAGTTCCGGACCCTGTGGCTTAAACTCATGCCGGGCATGTGTGCATGCGTGCCCAAAATCCTGAGAGGAGGATGGAGGAGAAGGGGTTATGGCATGGTCATTTCTTCTGAGGGGTGATTTCTCACTTTCTGTTTCTTTGTTTCTCTCTGTCTTTCTGAAGAGCGCATGCACCCTATAGCAAAAACCTCTAAAAAATTGTATTTACATTTCATAAACATTTACTTAAAGTTATTCTTTTTTGTACTTACTTGACAAAGGTATCCATTTACTAATATTTGCATCTTTATGTTTCAGATCTTATGGGGGTGCCATGGAAGAAGGGTCCCATACCTGCTTTGATGTCATTATTTTTTCAGATTACTATTATTATTTATTCTCATTTAAAAAAAGAAAAAACAATCACTATATATCATTTGGCTTATAAAGAGAATTTACCCAATATAAAATACTTTCAGACCAGTCTGGTTGAGAATACTATACATGTTATCATCGACAGGTAATAAACCATTTCTGTGTCCCACTTCCCACATAATTTTTCAATGGATGACAAATGGCTATTAAGTTGTGATGCAATTTAGATGATAGTAAATATATGTATATATATATTTTTAAGAGAGATTTTTTTTTCTTTTACTATATGGCACATGGACCTACCAAAAAAGACAGACAGAGTCAGAGAGATAGAAAGTGAGAAATCATCCCCCAGGGGGGATGGCCATGCTGCAGTCCCTTCTCCTCTCAGGATTTTGGGCGTGCACACACATACACATACACACACACACACACACACACACACACACACCTGGCACAAATTTAAGCCACCGGGTCCGGGACTCAAACCATGGTTGACTACGTGAGAGTCCTGTGATGTAATCATTATGTCATCTGTTGGTCCTGGTAGTAAATATATTTAAAAATCTTTAACAATTTAATTTTCAATATAAGTATTTATACTACACTATGAATGACTGTTGAGAGAACATTCTCCATAAATCTCTCATATTTCTACATGTTTATGAAATATCAGCTGACTGTTCCAAGACCCTCTTTTCAGGAATGCTGCAAAGGATTAACTTAGCAAGTCTGGGCAGTCTAAACACTGAACAGTGTAAAGAAAGATTTATCTTTACCCAACTCCTGGAAGCTCTCTCTCTCTCTCTCCCAGAGATTTGCTTATATTTATGAGTAATGAGGATAATTCCTCCCTCCAAAGGGGAGGATGGGAAGATTTTCCAATAGTCTCTACAGGAAGGGTTTTCAAAAAGTTTATGGAAAATATGTATTATGAAAAACCTATGAATGGATTTAAATTTTTTTCCCACCAAAATAAACTCATCCTTTAATTTAATCTCTCCATGTGTAGTTTGAAATCTCCTTGTATAAAATCAGAGTCTCTTACATCTCAGGGTTTCTCTTATGATGTGTCCTCGCTGTGTGTACAGGCAATACTTGGCACCCATCATGTTGCCCTGTGTAAACTGGTGCCTGGGGACTACTGCTAAAATGGAGTCCTTGCTAATGTAGTGTCAAAAACCATTTGAATTCATTGTTTCCTTACTGACAATGTGTGCCAAATTTGCAGCTGACACCACAGAGCCATTTAGGTACTGCTTGACAACGACACATTTTACAAACATTTAAACACATGAAACACTTTAAATATGAACTCGAAAATCAAAAACAGCACTAAATAATATTTTTTTCTATATCTTTAGGTACTAGAGTACTGCCTGTCATACACTGGGCAGTTTATATGTTAAAAGAATGACTGGAAGAATAAGTGATTAAATTAATGAGGACAGAACTGATGGCTGTTGCCTCCAAAGTGCTGTAGAATGAGCAGCATGTTAAGTGTTCTGACTATATCTAAGGGGAAGAGGAAATTTAATAATTTAATTCTATTTATTTAGGTATTACTTTAACATATTTATTAAATACTTTTCTATGTGTATCATGTACTAAGTACTAGAAAACCAGTGAATAAGAAGCAGTTCTTATCTTCAAGGAAGTCTGGTGAAAAATACACAAATTACATTACAAAATACATCATATTATAATCATTAAAATGGAAGAATATGCAAAATGTCAGGTGACTACAAGGATTAGAAAGACTCATTTTCCAGAGGGACTAGGGCAGTCTTCCCCAAAGATGAGATATTTTCAGCCATCTCCCAAATCAGAAGCAAATGTGTAACGCATGTTTCATAATACCCAAAGTGCTGGCAAGAGAATGCAACAGGGTGAGACACTTCAGGATATTAGAGATGGCACATAGTCTTGTATAACTTAATTTTAAACGAAGGACTAAAGCATCTTCGGTATATATATATATATAATTTTTAAATCCCCAGTGAGGATGGCCACACCACAATCCTTTCTCCTCCATTCTCCTATTAGGATTTTGGGCATGTACTCACACATGCCTGGTGTGAGTTTCAAGCTGCCGGGTCCAGGACTTGAACCATGGCAGTCCATGTTGGAGTCTAGTGCTTTAACCACTATGCAACCTGCTGGTCCCTTATCTTCAGTATAATAAAAGTTACTATGATAACACCAATAATAGCCAAAATATGATAAGAATTGACTTAAAATTGCAATTTTCAAAAATAATCATATCCTTGATTTTTTTCTATAATTCATTATTTTATTTTATTTATATAACTCATTGAAAAGGTCACCCTTTAAGATTTAGGTTTGATAGTTTTAATATTTCACTAACTGGGTTTGTTAATGGCATTCCAAATGTGACTTTTTGCTTTTTGAGAATTCCTGCAGGGGAACTCAAGCTTTACTGGAAAGAGCTGAGAATTAACAAGCAGCCAGCCAAGTGAAATAAATTCTAAGCCAAAGGCAGACACTTTGGTAAAGCCAAAATGGATGAGTAGCTGTAAGCTAAAGTTTGTAATTCCTATAATTCTACCCAGATCCTTATATTTGACTTTTTGAGCTGTTGTTAATCTAGAATACTGTGCTAAATCGGACAGTATAACCCAGAAAGAAATTTCTTAAGAATTGAACACCCTGGAGACAAGAAATATTACTTTGGGAAATCTCTGGTAGAGCTTGCATTTTGTTAAAATGCCACTTTTTCATAACATTTTCAAGCCTCCATAATGTCATTCTATCTTGCATTTAATTGTGATTTTCTGCAAAATTTTAAGGTTACTGATTTTTTTAAAATAAAACTTTAACACAATGGTTGTGTTTCTTCTGCATCCTGACCTTTAAAAAACATGCCATTTCATTATGTTTCACATATATAAGTTTGTGCTCTTTTATTCCTTTTTCCCAAAGGGGAGCTTGTAATGAAGATAACAACCAGGTAGAGTATACAACCTTTGAACCTCTGACATTCTCTTTTTCAGGTAGACTATATCTGTTAGCAGAGAGACTTTCTAGTTCTGGCACCTGATACAATTATTCATGATGTTGCAGAGGGTGGAGGCAAAAATAATGCACCTAGGATACAAGAAAAGATAAATCAGATATGGTTAATTTTATTCTTTGCCTATGGCTTCCCGAAGCATTTCTTTACAGCCACACTTCACATTGAGCTCCATCTTCGACCTACCCAAGGTTCATATCATCTGCATGATATATTCTGGCAATTAATCCTATACTGTCTTGTAACATTTCATGAATGCTTTATGTGTCTCTCTCTTTTCTCTTTAAACCATAAGCCTTATGGGGAAAGGATTCTGTCTTCTACCTCTTTGAGTCTGTTCTGGCTCTTAATTCAATTTTTGGCATACAACAGCTATTCCATAAATTTTTATTGGATTAAGTTTGGTTAAACAGGCTTATTTATCATCTATAAGAATGCAGAGAGTAGCATCAACATCATAACCAGAGGAAGCTGACAATCGGTCATGTCTAGTCCACTTTTTGTACTCCCTATCTATCTCCTACCACCTCCTTCGCCCTTGTTTTCTTCTTCCTCTCAGTGTGGTCACACATTGTGTTTTACATTTTTACTTATTTTACTATGTAACTTGGGCCCATACTCAGAGTCTGGAAGAAATGTCTTCTTTTTCTTCAGACAAGCTCAAAAGCGATGAAAGTATATCCTATAACATTATCAATCATTCAGATTATACAAGGCAAATGAGACACCTTTTAGAATGCCAGATCAGAAAGGACATATCAGGGTCACCCTCAAAGTGCAATGGTTAAGTGCTATGCACAGAAAGCTGGATCCCACATGGCTTACAGCAGTTAGGATCCCAGCCTCAAGGGCTTGAAAATCGTGCTAGGTGCATGTGTGTATGGCCAAAATTCCCATACGATAGAGAAATAGAGGAAAAAGGATTGTGGCATACTGCATCCCATTGGGAGGTTTCTTTCTCTCTCTTGTGAGCATGAATATCCAATGGCAATTAAAAAATAAATTAAAAAGAAGACTTACATCAGCAAGGCATTGCTAATAATAATAGAAATTATTCCCAAAGTATCAAAAGTATAAAGTTTACCTTTATTGGGGCAGAAACAAAAGATGAGCTTAACTTGAAGTGGGAGTAAAAAGACTTGATTGATGGTTACACAGGACAAGGTGGGCAAGATTTTGTTGTGGACTTTTTCAAGAACCATTGATACTTGGTTATCTAGTTAAATTCAGTATGAGGTCCTCTACTTGCAGAGCTCAAAGGGAAAAATACCTAAAGTAGCAACAGCTGTTTAGTTCTTATATCAGACCCTCTAAAGAAACAAGCTCTAAGAATACCAAATGTAAGTGAGCATGACTTAATTTAGACTGTAAAACATCTAAATGTTAAACAGTTTATTAGTTGGGTTAGACTAGTTGCTATAACAAACATCCCAATGTTTTTGTGGAAAAGACCAAATAAGGTTTTTGTTGTTGTTACCAGTACTGATGTACAATGGCATGGTGACCTTCCTTCATGTACTTATCCAGGTATGGGTTGCTGGAGGCCTTGACTTCTATAATATGTAGCTTTCAAGATCTCCATAGGAGGGAAGAGAGTATTCTCCAGGTTAGTAAGCCATATGGGGAGAAAATCAGAGGAGAACACATGTGGGATGGTTTTAGGGACCAGGTCTTGCTGTGGCACACATTTCTAATTGACATTTACTCTACTGGCTAGAATGTGACAACTAACTGCCAGGAATATAAGAAGCTAGAGGATTCATGAGAAATGACGGGGAGGGGCACCTGTTCAGAAGAAAGGATGAGAACACTGGAGTACTGTCTTTTCTTAGCTTTGCTGTTACTTACCTATATCACTTTGTGTACTGGGTACATGTGTGTTTGTGTGGTTGTACACTGAATTATGTCAGATACAACTATACATAAATGCTTATTATTGGCCTGAGTCAAAAAACTACATCAAAGTGCCCTTCCATTATTTATAGAAATACTCTTTATTTGACTTAAAGCCTATTTTTTTTACTACTAAAAAAAAGAATTTTCCTAGAATTTCATTAACTGTGGTATTCTTGAATATGGTGCCATTTTATTAGTACAACTCACATGTGATCACTTTTAATTTTTTAAATTAGCAATGGTCTTTGAAATTTATCCAAGGTAGGATTTTTGATATGCCAACGAATAGTCATATAGAACATAGAAAATTTAGTGTTATACTAATCAAAGTTCGTATTACATAGTCTATAAACTATACAATGCTTCTAGAGCCTTCCTGAAACTTTACTAGATCTATATATTTCAGCCAATTTTTTTATTTTGCATGCTTGCTAATTACCAAAAATTACTCCATTGGAACAGCTGTAGGCAATAGCATTAACATAATCTGTTAATGAATTAGTCTATCACGTCCTGAAGTTTTCTTTCATTGTTTAAATGCTTCCTTAATATTATGAAGGAACCATACTCAAATGATTTTGATCCAGGTTAGGTACGAATGTTTGTTTAAGTTGATTTGGCAGCATAAAACAGCAAACATTTGATATCAGCTGAGCTGAGAATGGAGAAATAAAGTTACATGCCACATAATAAGTGGCATAGTAAAAAAAATTTGTTGACAACTGACTGAAAATATACAAAGATTCTGTCACTTCTCTTTTGACTTACTTTGTCACTTATTGACTGAATAATTAATTACTTATTCAAACTCTTGAATTTTAAGAGTGCTGTTCCTGGTAAGCAGAGGTATGCAGTTAAACTCACTGCAGAGTAAATAGTTTGTAGGCTGAAACTGAACTGTTTTGTCTACAGTGAATTCTGAATCAAGATAGATGCTCTGAAAATAGATACTTATTTTTAATTATATATTTTATTTGTCTACTAGTTTTTCTTAATTACATAATTATAGCTTTATTCTTACATGTTATATACTATGTAAGTTTAAAGTATACCAAGCAGACTAAAGAGTGTGTAATAACATGTAGATGCCTGAACTTAAAAATTCCCAGATTTATAGTGGCTCTTGGAAAAAAAGTAGAATGTAATTTCATACCCAGCCCATTTTCCCTGTGATTATAGAGAGCTTCAGTCATTTACTACACTAACAACTCCTGATTATTTCTTTTTACAGGTTATTTCAGGTAACCTGAAGTCCTCACTTACACAAAATCATTGTTGTGTTTTAGAATAAAGATTGTCTTAAATTAATAGAAAAATAAATGTATTAAAAATTTACTTTGTACAAGTCAATTTGATTAAATCATTTAGTTGGATTCAATTCAGCAAAGGCATGGATTACTCTATATGAAATGCTATTATACTGGTTTGGGGAATATTTATACAGAATTGAATTAGAAGATGATTATAATTTAGTGAGCTTTTGAACTTGACAAATATTATGAGAGTGAAAATTCATCAGCCTAATTGACATGTATCTTTTCCAAAGGGAAACCATTTGATTGGCATCTAAAAACACTAGTGCTTATGTTTCTCATGGCACAAAAATTACCTAGGTCAAAATATAATCACTATATTTTATGTTCCTTTTTCTACGCATTCATGATTTGTAAGCATGGCCATATGCATCTAGAGATGCACATTTTATCACACACATGCACAATCCTTTTAGCCTTGGTTTGCCTTGTACCTTGCACTCCATCTTGACTTGGCTCTGGCAATTGGGAAGTGGGGTTGGAATAATTAGGCTTCTAAACAATGGGCAGAGAGAGGTGATCTGCCTAGGTTTCAGTAGGAAAAAAGTTGTAGTGTCTGCAAACATTCCAACTGTAATACAACTGTGTAAAATTAATTCAGTGCATTTTGGGAGAAATGACTTTACAAAGGAGTCCCTAGTGTGTATTCTCCTGCCTTCTAGCCCTCTGTCTTTGCAGAGCCATCTTTCACAGAAAACTCATCACCAAACCAAAGGTCACCTAGATTTTCTCCTACAATATTATTTAAAATCTGATAGCTAATTTTTGTGTGTGTATCAAAGACATTGTGTGTGTGTCTAGATTAATTTTTGCTTTGTTATTTTTGCATGTAATTGTCCAATTGTTCTAGACCCATTTGTTGAAAAAAAAAGATCTTTTCTCCATTAAATTACCTTTGCTTCATTATCAAGGATCATTTGACATCTATTTATATGAGTCAGTTCCTGGACCCTCTATTTTATTCCACTGATCCATTTGTCTATTATTTTGCATACCACAATGTCTTGATTACTCTGGTTTTTTAGTATATCTTGATGTCAGGTAGTGTTTGTTAGTCCCTTGACCTTATTCTTTTCTTTCAATATTACATTGGCTGTTTTGATTTTTTCACCTTTCATATAAATCTTAGAATCAGTTTGTCGATATCTATAATATGACTTACTGGGACTTTGATTGAGATTGTATTGAGTCTATAAATCAAGATGGGAAGATCTGACATCTTAACAATATTGAACATCAAATATATTATCATTAATGTAGACTTTGTTTATTTTCTTTCAAATGTAGACTTTGTTTATTTTCTTTCATTAATGTTTTATATATATATATATGTATATATATATATATAAATTAT
>NW_006159708.1:616616-640087 GCF_000334495.1 Tupaia belangeri chinensis | reverse complement strand
ATATATATGTATATATATATATATATAAATTATTTTGATTATAAATTTTTATTATTCATTGCTATTGTGAAAGAAAGCAATTATCTTAGATTCTTCACTTAAAAAATTTTAATCCATTTCTTTTGAGAGAATTAGAGGCACCCCTCAACAAGGTCCTCATACCAAGATCCACTCCCAGTCTCAGCATGCACACCTTGCATCATGGGTATGCGTGAAAATCCAAAATGTTCAGAGAGGTCCTGGAATGCAAAACCAGAACCTCTTCCATGTAGGTCCAGTTGTATTATCATCATACTGCTGTCTGGTCCCAGAGTCTTGACTTTTTCTAATAATATGCTAACTTATTTCTTGCACTTCTGGGCTCAAAAGCAATGCTGACTTCCTATAGTACAAACATAAGCATTTGTTACTTAAGGAATCAGTGAGAGGGACCAGCAGTTAGCATAATGGCTATGTCGCTGGACTCCCATGTAGTTGACCGTCGTTCGTGTCCCGGACCCTGTGGCTTAAAACCCATGCCAGGCACGTGTGCATGTGTTCCCCAGATCCCGAGAGGAGAATGGAGGAGAAGGGATTGTGGCGTGGCCATCCCCTCTGGGGGGTGATTTCTCGCTTTCTGTCTCTCTGTCTCTCTCTGTCTGTCTGGCGAGCGCACGCGCCCTATAGCAAAAACCTCTTAAAAAGAAAAAAAAAAAAAAAGAAAAGAAAGGAATCAGTGAGAGACCAGCAAATAGCATAATGATTACATCACTGGGCTCCCATGTAATTGACTGTGGTTTGAGTCCTGGACCTGGTGGCTTAAAACTCATGCCAGGTGATTGTGCATGCATGACCAAAATCATGAGAAGAGACTAGAGGAGAAGGGATTACTGCATGGCCATCCCCTCTGAGGGATGATTTCTCACTTTCTGTCTCTGTATTTCTCTCTGGCAACATGCTCTCTATAGCACAAATCTCTAACCAAAAAAAAAAAAAAATTGACCACTTCAAAGCTTCTTAAAAAAATTCTACCTAAGATAATTGGGGGAGAGATAACTATCCACTTCTAGATCCTCTGCTCCTAGAATAAAATTTTACTATACTCTAAGCTCTGAAAGAAGATAAGACTGTTCCTTGGTTATACTGTATTCCAGTCAACATAAAACAAATTTTCTTCCTTTCTACTACAAGCTACCCTTCTATTCACACACCCAACAACTTGTGTTAGAGAATTTAAAACTAATTTGTGTGGCTGAAATGGATAGTTGTTACTGCCATTACGGATAGTTTTGATTATGGATAATCAGGTTGTCTTCGATAGCGCTGGTCCTAACAGGAGCTAGAATGAATGATGGTGTAGTGGTGCGGTTTAAAGAGGTGATGAGAAGAGCTCATTCCAATTTATAGTCCTTCCCTTCTTCCCTCAATGCCATCATGCTTGAAATTCTATCCTTTGAGTAGCTAAACAGAGGAAACAGTAGGAGAGAGATACAGACTGACTTCTCCAAATTCTACTGGATCCTTGGAAAAGTCATGATGCATTTTTGCAAAGTAAAATATGTTATGACTTTTCTGATGACACAATAATTAAATGAAATAAAAGATGAAGCAAAACTTACTCATTAAAAATAAATAGGTTATCTAAGAAGCTTAGCAGATACTCATAGAAGAGGAAACACAAGAAATTCTTATTTTCTGAGGATGAATAAATTAGTAGCTCTCTGAGGCTGTGGATGAATAATCGAGTGCTCTTGGGTAGGGAGGGTAAAGGTGGGAGTTTTTGAGAAACTCTGAAATCAGGGACATGATACAGAAACTCAGCAGTGTTAAGAAGCAGGAACTAATTAGAAGTTCAGTCCCAAGGGACCACATTCTATCCTTGACTCTTCCTGGTTAGTAGTGGATTTAGGTTAGTTCTAATTCCAACAATCTGTAATCTCAGGAAGGAAAGAGAGAGAAAGTTTCATTTTTTGCTTAATTTGTACTTCTTTTCCTGAATAATCTTGTCTTTTAGGAACATAAGGTTAAGACATGCTAAAGTGCCACCATGACTGTAAATAAAATGCTAAAATAGAAGCCATCTACTTTTCAAGGAAGAGGAACCTTATTACAAAATAAAAATCATTCTAATTCTCCCTGAAGGTTCCATCTAAAACCACTAGACACAGAGTTTTTGCCTTGACATCTCTGCTGATTTTCTCAGCAACTGAAGATAGACTTGATGTTGTTGTTTTTTTCCGTAGAGGTTTTTGCCTTGGGGAGCATGCACTCACAAAAGAGACAGAGACAGTGAGCAGGAAAGTAAGAAACCACCCCCTGGGTGGGGATGGCCACTCTACAATCCCTTCTCCTCCATTCTCCTCTCAGGATCTTGGGCACTAAGCACATGCGCCTGGCCTGAGTGTCAATCCACAGAGCCCAGGACTCAAACAGTGGTTGGCCATGTGGGACTCCAGTAACATAAGCGCTGTGCCATCTACTGGCCCCATACCGATATTCTTTACATCTCATTTTCAGAGGTTTTCTTAGGATATGGCCAAGAGAGACAGACAAACGTGCTTGGGCTGCTTCGGAGACTTCACCATGAGCAGCAGGGAAGCTACCACTGCTAAGCCAGCAGCACATATCTGAGATGAATCTTCTATTACCTGAGTCCACCTTGTTGAAGCAACATCTCAGTCTGTGTGATATCATCAGGTAATCACTAGGATGTGAGCCAACACAAAGTTGCTGTTATTTAGGACATAGGCAGCTAATGGCGTGTTTAAGGAATGAGCATTACTGATAGAACGAGAAATTACAAAATAGGTTTCACTGGTGAGTTATACAATGGCTCTAACTCTAAACTCACATGGACTGAGTCCTCATGGCTTTGGAAAGAAATTCAAAGGGAAAGTGCAGACAATAGGAAGGCTGCTTCACTTTCATTGCTTTCAGCTGGAAGCAAGCTAGTGCCCACCCACAGAAAGGCTGTCTGTGCTGGCGGCCTAAAGCACAATTAGAGTCTACAATTCGGCCTGGCCTTGCAGGTTTGCATTCTCCTCCCTCAAAGACTTTCATATCAAAGCTGCTTTGTTTCCAACTTAGCATAATGACACTTCAACCTGATACTCTGCCAAGCTCTCATTGATCCTTGGTGTGGAATAAATATGAACACTGCTTCATTAATCCTCTTCACAGTCCTTGGAGAGACATGGCAAGCAATACCCCATCCATTTTCCAGTGGAGGAAAGATAGGCAAAGAAAATTGCTCACTTTGCATCTGTCCCCAGCCTTCTGGACATTTCCATCTGGATATCCTGCTGGCTTGTCAAGTTCAACTCTTTCCAAATTGAACTCACTCTCTCCCCTTTACCAAAATGTAAATCTCTTTCTGGCAATTGTGTCTTGGTTCACAGCACTACTAACCACATAGTTCCCCTGGTAGAAGCCACTGAGTCACTTTTGATATCTTTCACTTTCCATATTTAATAAGCTCTGAAGTTTATTTCCTTTTCCCATGAAATAGCTCTCAAAACCAGCCTTACTCTCCACCTCTCCAACCCATCTCTTCTTCTGTTCAGTATTTCATCATCCCTCATCCATGTTAGCAGAAGAAAAAAATCCTTACTCATATCCTCAATTTTTTTTTCTTTTTTTCCTTTTTTTTTTTGGAGAGGTTTTTGCTATAGGGCGCGTGCGCTCTCCAGAAAGACAGAGAGAGACAGAGAGACAGAAAGCGAGAAATCACCCCTCGGGGGCATGGCCACGCTGCAATCCCTTCTCCTCCATTCTCCTCTCGGGATCTTGGGCATGCGCACACACACGCACCTGGTGTGAGTTTAAGCCACCGGGTCCGGGACTCGAACTACATGGGAGTCCAGCGACATAGCCATTATGCTAACTGCTGGACCCATATCCTCAATTTTGATTCTTCCATTTATCCTTTATAGTGTCTCTAGATAAATCTTCCTGAAATGAGGTGTATAACTTCTTCCCCTTCTCAAAAAACTCTGATGATGTCACTTAGCCATCAAAATACAGTCCTGCCTCTTTTTTTGTCAAATCTCTTAGGGTTGGCCATAACCTCATTCTCAGAAGTCCCCCAGGTACACCACCTCCAACTACAAGGGCCAACTCACTGTTTACTAAGTGCCCCCCCCACCCCACATACTCTCTTAACTTCATTTATGTGACATTTACTTTTACCTCAGCTTATTATTAGACACATTTCTAGTCATTCTTCAAATCTTTGGTTCTTAAGTTACATTTGTTTTTTCTTTTGACTCATTTATCTGCCTACTTCCTTAATTAATCTCTTCCTCTTTTGGGCCTTCATAACAATTTGTTATTATTATTGTAGCTTATTTCATAGTTTTCAGTGTTTTCTCAAATAAACACACTTTCCTTGAGAACAAAGCCCTTGTTTTATTCATCACTGAATTATCATTAAGCATGTGCTGGGTATGTACTAGGTGCTAAATGAATAACATTTATATAGCAATCTATAGATAAAAGAAAACTTTTTTCGAACACATTTTATTCTATTTAACGTTTAAAATGACCCGGTAAGGTAAGTTGTATAACTGACAGATAATTTGCAGATAAAGAAAACCGAGGCCTACAAAAGTAAAAAGACTTTTTTATGACCTGCCTAATGTTAGATCCAGGACTTAACCCCAGGACCTAAGAAGACTTTGATTTTTGCTCTTCCCTTAGACTCTAGAGGTTCAGGTTCAATACTGCCCCTACATGATTTTGGAGAATATAAATAGGATTTGAGCTGCTATTTGGAAGATTTTAAAATAATTTTATAAGGGACCAACCCTCGACCCAATGGTTAAGAGATCCAGACCCCACATAACCAACTTGCAATTCGAATTCAAATTCCAGTCCCAGTGGCTTAAAAATCATGTCAGCATATGTGTGAGCATGCCCTAAATCCCAACAGGATGGAAAAATGGAGACAGGATTGTGGTGTGATCATACCTTATGGGGATACTTTCTCCTTCTCCTTCTCTCTGTCTCTCTCTGGCAAGCACACACATCCTTTGGCAAAGTAAAATCTTAAAAAGACAATTAAATGCACAAAACTTGGTTGATTCCTAAGATTTGCTTATCCAGTGACTGGAGGAGACTCCTGGAAAGGCTTTTTTTCCTGCAGGGTTTCTCCTCCATTGGCTGAAAATGACCTAACTGAAGTCATTAACTGCAGACTAAAAACATGGACACATCTTCTAAGAGGTCCTGGAGCAGATCTGTTTGCATTGCTCACATTATTAATATTATTTTTTTAGTCATCTCATCAGTGTAAGTATCACTTGTCTCATCTACAGCTAAGTCTAAGCAGTTATTCTTAATTATTTTCTCTAGATTGCCTAGTTTGAGTATACATTTTTTACTACGTTTTCCTAAGATACTTTCTAAGGAACCTGGAGGAGTCCTATCTACAAACATTAATCTTGCTATTGCTGGCTCCCTTGCCCAGTGACTATGGGATTCTTCCTACCTTCTGTCCCTTTTATGATACTCAATAAAGCTTTCTTCTCTCTGCTTAAGTAAAACATAGGCAATCTTTTGCTGACTCTTAAGTCCTCGAGGAGAAAGACTTGTATTTCTTAAACAATTGCTAACTTTTAAATTTCTAAATCTACTTATAACCTACAAGCCCCCACTTCAGATCTCCTACCTCTTTGGGCCAAACCAATGCAAAAATTTCTTATGTTGATTTGTAGCCTTGTTACATTTGCTCTCAATAAAAAGAACTGCTACATGTCAACACCCTGGAAAATGCTTTCATGCTTTTCCAGGACTGGTCACTCCATTTTGTGTTTGGAATAAACCATTTCAAACATGTCAACACTCTGGAAAATGCTTTCTTGCTTTTCCAAGACTGGTCACTCCATTTTGTGTTTGGAATAAACCATTTCAATGATTTTCTACAGTGCCTTGATTTTTTTTTTTTTTTCATTGACAGTTTTCGGGCCAATGTGGCAGGACCAGAGAGGAGCTGGAGACCACCCAGGAACTCACCTGAACCCAGTACCATGTACCAGCACAGTGGGCCCTTCATACCTCTCAAGCTCTGAGCTTCTTCTTAGGGGAGATTCTGTAAGTTCTCTAGCCTTGGACCTCCCAAAATTTGGTAGAGAGTCTGGTTTATTGTAAGCTGGTTTACTCCCTTTGGAAAGTGAAGAGTAGCCTGAATTCACTCCCCACCAAAGGGTGGTAGTGGTTTGCTCCTCTCAAAGTGAGAGACAGTAGAGTTAGGGAAACCCAGTGGTTGAAGGTGCATTCTAAAGACTTTTCTCCTCAGCCTTCCTAAGATTACTTCAATTGGTTGCTGTGTGTTTGCATAGACAAAACAAAGGTTCCTACTGAGTCTCTCACCTACAAAGAAAAAGGGCACTTGCTCCTCTTCAGGTGACTGGGGACCACACAGGGAGCATCTAAAAGGGGAGGGGTGCTTTTCCTTCCCCATAAGATGAGTAGCAGCCCTATAGGCACTTAAAAACAGGTCTATCCAGTAAATGCCAAGATGAGAGCTAACTACTGGGTATTTACTAGGTACTAAATAAATAACATTTATACAGCAATCTATAGATAATAGAAAATTTTTATTAAATTCTAAAAACTAATTATTTAAGTTCTCACGGTAAATAAATGGGAAAGCCAGGATTTGAACCAAGATAATCTTAACTAGAGTTTGCATACTTAAATATGTTGCTACACTGTCCCTTTCAAAAGCATATTATTAATAACTTAATAGACACATCAAATCTTTAGGGGAAATATTTAGCTCACTCACCTTGATTTCTGCCTGAGGACATGAGATCCAGAGCTTAATGATTTCCTCTAGGTTAAAAATTCAAACTACAGTCTCAGGTCTTTTAAAATTTGTCCTTAAGTCCCCATAATTAATTTACCTATCTAGGTCAAAAACACTCACTTTATTTCTGTTGGAAGAATCTAACTTCTTGGGGTTTAATACTTGTTTATGTCCCTCCTGGTACCTATTCACAGTTCTAACTACTTGGAGGGTTTAGAACATACTTTACTGATTGCTTGCTCGACTGTTGATTTTTAAAATCATCACCAGTAAAGTGGCAGGATACAAAATTAACTTACAAAAATCTATAGCATTTCTATATACAAACAACAAGTCGACAGAGACAGAACTGAAGAAAGTAATCCCATTTACCAAAGCCACAAGAAATATAAAATACCTAGGAATAAAACTAACATGGAAGTCAAAGACTTCTATAAGGAAAACTATGAAAACTATGAAACACAAAAAAGTGGAAGAATATCTCATATTCCTGGACTGGCAGAATCAATATAATCAAAATGGCAATACTACCCAAATTAAACTACATATTTAATACAATCCCTATAAATTTACAAGAAACATTCTTCATAGATCTAGAAAAGACAATCATAGAATTTGTCTAGAATCATAAAAGACTCCGTATTGTCAAAACCATCCTGTACAAGAAGAGTGGAGTGGGTGGCATCTTACTTCCTGACCCAAAATATATTACAAAGCTGTGATAATCAAAACAGCATGGTATTGGCACAAAAACAGACATGAGGCCCAATGGAGCAGAGTAGAGACCCCAGAAATCTTTGACAAAGGATACCCATCAATCCAGTGGGAAAAGGGAAAACTCTTGAGCAAATGGTGCTGGAAAAACTAGGCATCCACCTGCAGAAAGATGAATCTGAACCCCTATCTGCCACCATTAACAAAAATCAACTCAAAATGGATCAAAGATCTAAACCTAAGACTGCAAACTATAAAAATGCTGGTGGAAAACACTGGGAGGGAACCAGCAGTTAGCATAATGGTTATGTCGCTGGACTCCCACGTAGTCAGCTGCGGTTCGTGTCCCGGATCCGGTGACTTAAAACTCACGCCGGGCGTGTGTGTGTGTGTGTGTGTGCCGAAGATCCTGAGAGGAGAATGGAGGAGAAGGGATTGTGGCGTGACCATCCCCCCTGGGGGGGTGATTTCTAGCTTTCTGTCTCTATGTCTCTCTCTGTCTGTCTGGTGAGCGCACGTGCCCTATAGCGAAAAAAACCTCTCCAAAAAAAAAAAAAAAGAAAGAAAACACTGGGAGACATTAGGGTAGGCAAAGACTTCTTAAGCAAGACCCCTAAAATACAGGCAATAATCCCCAAAATAGATCGGTGAGATTATATCAGATTAAGAAATTTCTGTACAGCAAAGGATGCGGTAATTAGTGTGAATTGACAATCCTCAGAATGAGAGAGAATTTTTGTTAAATGTGCCTCGGATAAGGGACTGATAACCAAAATACACTTAGAACTCAAGTGGCTTATCCAGAAGAAAATTATTAACCCAATTAAAAGATAGGAAAATGAGCTGAATAAACAACTCTTTAAGGAAGACATACAAACAGCCAAAAAAACGTGAAAAAATGCCCAACATCCCTTATTGCAAGGGAGATGCAGATCAAAACCGCAATAAGATACAATCTAACTGCAGTCAGGATGGCAAAGATGAAAAAAAAAAAGTGATAAGTGCTGGAGGGGATGTGGAGAAAGAGGAATACTTCTAAATTGTTGGTGGGAATGTAAATTGGTCCAGCCACTGTGGAGAACAATATGGAGGTTCCTCAAAGACCATCAAGTAG
Source organism: Tupaia belangeri chinensis (assembly GCF_000334495.1). Classification (NCBI taxonomy): domain Eukaryota; kingdom Metazoa; phylum Chordata; class Mammalia; order Scandentia; family Tupaiidae; genus Tupaia; species Tupaia belangeri. Next base: position 631,472 of record NW_006159708.1, on the reverse strand, counting down.
AACTACCATATGATCCAGCAATTCCACTCCTGGTTATCTACCCAAAGGACAGGAGAACACTCAGTCGGAAAAGTGTTTGCACAACTGGAACCAGCAGTTTGCGTAATGGCTATGTTGCTGGACTCCCACATAGTCGACCCCGGTTCACATCCCGGACCTGGTGGTTTAAAACTCACGCCAGGCGTATGTGCGTGCATGTCCAAGATCCCGAGAGGAGAATGGAGGAGAAGGGATTGCGGTATGGCCATCCCACCTGGGGGGTGATTTCTCGCTTTCTTTCTCTCTGTCTCTCTCTGTTTTTCTGGCAAGCGTACGCGCCCTATAGCAAAAACCTCTAAAAAAAAAAGTGCTTGCACAACTGTATGTATTGCTGCATTATTCATGATTGCTAAGACATGGAACTGATTCAAATATCCACAAAGGATGAATGGATGGAAAAGTGTGGCACATTTACTCCATGGAATATTATTCAGCCATAAAAAACAACAAGGCCCTGGAATTTGATAGAAAGTGGATGAATATGGAAGTTTTGTTCCTGAGTGAAGCAAGTCAGGCTATGAAAGAGAGACATTGTATGTCTCCACTTAACATATACCGACTGTCCACACTCTATGATAGAGACTGAAAGACTGGAGGACATAAAAGCATTAAAAATTGTTATGGACACTAGAAACAAAGTGGAAGGAGAGTGTGGAAGGGGAAGAGTGCAGGAAAAGAAAATTGGAGAAAAAATAGAGAAGTAAAGTATTTGTGGGACACAGATATGGTTTATTATCTGTTGATGAGGATGTGTATAGTATTCTCAACTGGACTGAGGTGTATATCATGCTGGGTAAAGTCTCTTTATAATCTAAATGATGTATAGCAATTGAATGTATAAATAATAATAAAAACTTTAAAAAAAGAAAATATCATCATCACCTAGGCTGACCTGAGTGACCATGGCCAGAAATACTAATATGGAGGAAGGCTATCAGTCAGGCTTTAGTATCAGTATGAGAACTGTCTGCTCAGGACTAGAACCAGATGGAAATTCTCATTGTCTGAAAGGAGTTTATTTTCCTCCTAAGAGGAAAATCCTCTCCTAAGAGAATTGTGTTTTTATCTTATTGTTCACTGAATTATTAGAACTGTGTTTTATTGATATGTCTGATGTAGAAAATATTCCACATTTGGGAAAATGAATCTTTTTGTTTGATGAAGGAAAACCTTGGTTCTAGATCTTGGTTTCTCACAATTTGTGCAAAGATTGCTCTTTAGTCACTGGAACTGATTTAAGCAAAAAATGATTTGAGTAATGCATGTAGCATCAAATTTAATCTGCATTCTTAAAATTTGTTTCTTTTGAGGCCAGTGGGTGGCACAGTGGGTAAGGCTCTGAATTCCCCCATGGCTGACCATGGTTCAAGTCTCAGACTTGGTGGCTTGCTTTTTCACTGTCCCTGAACGCCCTCCCCCCCCCATCCTGTCTCTCTCTGATGACTATAGCAAGTTGAAAATAATAATGATAATGAATAAAATAAAATAATTAAAAATATCTCTTTCTGCAATCTCTATAAACCAAGGAATTCCGCTTTGAGATAGAATCAATTAAAGTGGATGATATAAAGGGGAGACACACTCTGGGGAAATAAGTGTTAAATATGCATTTATCTCATATTTCTTGCCCTTATCCTTTTCAAAAGTGCATAGAAAAGCAAGAGTAGTGTTTTCTTTCCATCACACAACTTATTATTTATTAATTCTCACAGAAGGCACTTTCTAGTCATTTTTGCAACTGAAAATTTTGATATGCTTAGGAAGAAAAATTCCTGCTACTTTCAAATTTGCTTCTTTCTTTTGACCTGTTCCTGTTTGTTCCTATACGATACAGGTGGCTTAATGGCTATCTTTTTAGAGATTAGCATCTGGATTCTAACATGATGACAGCAGAATCTTGTTTTATTTTAGGTAAAGGAAAATGCAAATTTTATTTTGTTTCCTAACTTTTGAGAAGCTTAAAATCTCTCCTTAATCTGAAAATGTGATAATATGTTACATAAATGAGGAAGTGTTTTTATCATTTAAATGTCAAACTTCCAACTTTAAAATTTTCACTCTTTCAGCATAGTAGAAAGTACTACACTAAACAACAATAAAATAGAAATGTATCTTAGTCTGTTTTGTCATTATTAAAGAGAAATTTCAGAGACTGGACGATTTATAAAGAATCAAGGCTTATTGGGCTCACAGTTCCAGTGGCTGGAAAGTACAAGAACATGGGAATTATCTCTGGTCCTGTGCCACAATATGGCTGATAGAAGCAGGAAGGATAGTGAGTTTGTACAGAAAGACAGAGAGAGGGAGAGAGAGAGACAGTGAGTGAGTAAATGAGCACGTGAGCACAACATGCAGGCAGCCATCTTATTTTTATACAACTTGCTTTTTTGGGAACTAATTAATTCCCACAAGAGCAAGAACTCTCTCCTTTCTGCTGTAAGGCATTAATTTATTCATGAAAGTACTGCCTCCATAATCCAAATGTTGCCAGCTAAACCACATCTCCTAATGGTTTCAAATCTCAACACCCTTGCATTAAGGACTAAGCTTTAAGGACGTGAGTGAACCTTTAGGAGAAAAGGTTACCTAAACTATAGCAGAGGTGGTGATCTAATTCCTTCTATTGCATTCCCTGTAGACTGACTTTCTTAAAGTATTATATTTACTAAGATGAGGTAACTCTTTTTCTGCCTTTGATTACTGCTTTGCCACCTGGAATCAGATCAAGCCTGTGATTAGAGATGCCTAGTGGCTAGCATAAGAAAGTGAAGCTGAACATCATTAAAATTCTCTCTTATTAAAGAGTAAAATGGTTCAACTGTGATTCTACTATTACTCTTTTGAGTAAGCAAATTTTAAAGTGCTCTTCTACTGAGCGTAACGGTTTAGTCATACCAAGTTCTGTAGCATACTGGTTGGAGGAGCAGTGTGTGTGTGTATCTGTGTAGATGTGGGTGCAGGGGAATCATCAGGGAAAGGGGAGAAGAGAACTTTTTTCTTGAAACCGTTTCTTTTTTAAAAAATTCTTTTTTCTTTTTCTTTTTTTAATTCAGTATTTCTAAGGTATGATATATGAATAGAATCCCTGCTATTGGCACTTCACTGCAAATCTTCTCCTTTATTGGAATACCTAAAATTTTGTTTCACCTTTGGCTTCTCACTATTTTAGAGTTTAAATGAAGTAATAAATATCTAAAAACAGTAAATATTATTTTAAAAATAAACTAACCCAGAATATGAAATACATGGTCAAGCTATTATTATAAAACAAAATGCTTTTGGTATAGAATTAGACAAATATACTGTTGGAGAAAAAGAGAGAGTTTAGAAAAAAATGAAAGAATATTTGAGAACTTAATATAAGATAATGATGTTCTTTTAATGCAGTAGAAATGTGATGATCTATTTAATAGGTAGTGCTAACATATTTACCCATTCAGAAGAAAGGAAATTTGAATAAATATTACACATTATTAACAAAATTTATTCCACACAGATTAAAATATAAAACAAAATTAGAATTTTTTCTTTTTTAAGGAGGTTTTTGCCTTAGGGCACATGTGCTTACTGGAGAAAGAGAGACAGCCAGTGAGAGGGAAAGTGAGAACTCATTCCCCAGGGAGTATGGCCAAGCTGCAATCCCTTCTCCTCCATTCTTCTCCCAGGATCTTGGGCACACATGCATATGTGCCCAGCGTGATTTTCAAGCCACTGGGTCTGGGACTCAAACAGCACCTGGTGTGTTTTAAGTCACTGGGTCCAGGACTCGAATTATGATTGACTATGAGAGTCTAGCAATGTAATCATCACGCCACCTGTTGGTCCCTTCTTTAGATTCAGAGCAGTTAATTAGAGATACAGTAGGTTAGCAATACTCCCTGAAATGGATTCTAGCTGTATGCCCCTTTTGTTGAGTCCTGAGATATAAAAACTCCAAATATTATGCTCATTCTCCTGATGGGTAATGTAAAAATTAAGATGATAGATTTTCAGTTACCCGAATGTTAGTTAATAACTTTGAGCATATGAATTAGGCTTAGTAATGAACTCATCCCTGTGTAAAATAGGTTTAAAAGATGAAATGTACAATCATAAAAGGATTAGATGGGCTTCATTTATTTACTTATTCAGTACTATAAGCACACTCACCATATTGTATAACTTCTACCAAATACCTTTATTAAAAGTGAACTCGTTACACCCTAAGACAGCCTGTTCCATTTTAGGGTAACTAATTTTGTTGCAGGATAAAAGGATCATTAGGTCCATTTTCAAGGGCTGTAAGAAGTCTGAAGTTTATATCAGGAATTAATGATCAAGTGCTTGAAGAGTGATACAGAAGTAAATTATATCCCAGAAGCTATGTAAAGCTGATCATGATGCATTTAGGTATCATTACAGATCTAGCAAGCCAAAATAATCTTCCATTTAGACTCCACATCTTAATACTGTAGACTATTTTTCTGTATTCTATTGTTTTTCAGATTGTGCCAAAAAAGAATAGTTATGGGGATAATTAAAGATGACAAAAAATAGACTTTCGAAGAAACACTTAGAAATGTTTGGCTCAGGGCAAAGGAAGATTGAAGGGAGGGGATGGTATTTAGTGAGAAGTTCACAATACTTTAACCACATGTCTCCAAGAAAACAAGTATTGCATAACCCACTGGGTAGCAAAAACATGGGTTGGTATTATTTGCAGCTTCTATTTCACTTACTGTGAATGTCCATGTTTTGACACATAAATACTAGTGTGTTGGACCGTGGAATATTGCTCCTGACTCCTGCAGAGACATTGGATAATAGAGAAGGTATGAGCCATATTGCTTTTCTAAACTTTGAAAGTTTGAAAAAGTATAAATTTTGAAACGTATTTTTCACTAAGGACTGTTGACTGCAGTTGATAATTTCTATATTTAGCTTTTGTGAGGAAAATTCTGTTGTTAATGTGTCTTTTTTTTTTTTAAATAAGTTTGAGATACTTTGATACTAAAAAATATGATCCCTTTGAAAGTTTGAAAAAGTATAAATTTTGAAACGTATTTTTCACTAAGGACTGTTGACTGCAGTTGATAATTTCTATATTTAGCTTTTGTGAGGAAAATTCTGTTGTTAATGTGTCTTTTTTTTTTTTTAAATAAGTTTGAGATACTTTGATACTAAAAAATATGATCCTTAAAAGCAAACACTGGTAGAGAAACCTTTGGAAATAATTAGAGATGACTTATCTGGTTTGATTTATATAATAGTTTTTCCCTCAAAGGTTCATGTTTTAGAATTTGGTCCTCAATGTAATGGCATTGTCATGCTTCCCCTAGAAGAGCACAGGTTTCCCAGCTAAGTTTTCCACATAGTGGTCTTTCTAGTCATAAAGATAAGAGGGAGAGAATTTAGAGGGACTAAACTGAGATTATTTCTGAGTTTACCAACTCTTCAAGTCTCTTCTATGGAAAGGAATAAATAGAGATGGGTGAAAGTCAACTGCTATTTTTTTGGTCAGATTTTCTGTCAAAATATTTTCTGTCCTTATGAAAATATGAGAAATGAAGATTAAGTGTTGACATTAATAGGATGTGTGGCCACTTTTGAGTTTCAACCCAATATTAGCCAACAATAGGCAAAGAAGTCAAACCTCTGTGAAGGGCAGAGTAGGCTACAGTATCTACTCTCTAGGCATACTAAATCCAGGTTAAGTTTTCCAGGCAAAGTGAAGAGAATGGTGCCCAAGAAAGAGCGTTACTCAGAAAACTGGGCAAAAGAAATATTTAATTAAAAAGTTAGGATGTAGACACTTGAGAGTTTCTTGTCTCTTATTAAGATCAGTTTCTTTTCAGGACCGTCAGAAGAAATTTTAGAAAGGGAGGTCTTCTAACATTCATTCATTCACTTATTCATTACATTCTTCATTTAAAATTGTGAGAGGGTTTAGAGAGAGACATAGAAACTGAGAGAGGTAGAGAGAGAAAGCACCCCTCAACAGAGCATGATCATCCTACAATTCCTTCTCTTCCTTTTCTCCATTCTGTGAGGATTCTGGACACACATGCACAGGTGCCTGAAGTGTTTTTCAAGTCATGGGGGCTAGGATTTGAATTGTAGTTGGCCCTGCAGGATCCAGCTCCCTTAACCACTAAGCTATGGAGTTGGCTCCTAATCTTTATGTTTTACAGAAGAAATGAGTCAAGAGATTTATTTTTAACCCCCAGAAATAATTATTCTCTTTAATTAGTCTGTAGTCTAGGAGGCATTGTGATAGTTATTAATTTCAACTGAGAGTTAAATTTGAAGTGACAACTTTGTTTTATTACCTTAAAATTTTCCTAGCTTTTCTCTCCTCCCTTCACCATACTCCCTATATTTTCTTACACAGATAACTAAGTTTAACTGCCTGGTGTGTATTCTTCTTTAGGTTTCTCCATGTTCATATAATCATTTAAAACTTGATTAAAGGGGCTGTGTATCATTGTTTTATAAAAACTAGAATTATATTTTTCACACTTGTATATTCCTTATATCACTTAAAAATATATCATAGTAACCCTGATAAGTTAACTAGTACAAACCTAACTCATTCTCTTTTTGGCTACTATGGTATTGTGTTCTTCAAAAATTTGTATGTTAGGTATTGGTTGTATAAGAGGAGGCTTAATCCAGTTATGATAATGAAAGGTAGAACCTTCAAAAGTGATTTAGGAACAGGGTAGGGCCCTCATGACAGAATTCTCGTGGGTTTGTAAGGAGAGGGAATGAGACAGAGACACATGACACAGATGCTTGTACACACTCCTGTTCTGCTGTGTTTTATCATCTGATCCACTAGCAAGAAGACCCTTCCAGATACAACCTTTGGACTTTGAACCTTTGAACCATGTTCTGAATAAACCTTTATTCTTGCCAATTACTCAGTCTCAGGAATTTAGTATTAGCAACAGAATGAACAATGGTACAGGCTTTTAAAAATCATATTCCATGGTAAAGTGTGACTACAATGTCTTTATTCATCTATTGATGGCATTCATTTTGTTCCCAGTAATTTTGTCTCTGTATACAATGGTTCATATATTTATGTACATTCCCTAATACCTGGCATTTTTATTTCTATAGATTTATAGAAGTAAATTGGCTTGCTAAGTTCAGAAGGTGTATCTATTTTTGTTAACATTTTCAAATTTTTTGTTATATTTGAAAGCAATTTATAAGTTAATCTTTTCTTAGGATTTTTCTGAGTTCAATATCATAGTCAATATTAAATTATTTTAATAATAGATCATTTCAAAAATTAAATTATAAACATTTCAAAAATGTTCATACAGAAAAAGTAAGACTGAAAGTTTGAGTTGGATACATTTCTACCCTAGTTTTTCATTCTTTTTCATATTGAGACATACACATCATGTATTGATAGCTACAGGTTTTAATAATAATAAATAATAATAAAGGCTAATATTAATGGCAAAATCAATTGAATTTTGACAAATACACTCAGGAGTGTAACCCACATTCCCATGAAGATACAGCACATTTCCTTCATTCAAAATGTTTCCTCATGTATGGAGGAGAGAGGACCTCCTGCTAGCAAGAAGAGTCATTGAATTATAGGGAATTTTATCATTTTAAGATGAAAGACATATGAGATAAATTAAGAGCTGATTAGATGGACGAGTAATATAGGAACAAGTAGAGGAGAGAAGCAATTATTATTATAAATAACTGAAGATAAAAGGAGGTGCAGGATCTAGAAGATTGGTCACAGAAAATTGGAACCAACCTATTCTCTTTTGATTGATGGAGGGAGTAAGTAAAGATATAGGTAAGTCTGTAGGTGAGGTGGCAAGGAGTTGAGGAGGTTGTGCGATGGCCTCATTTTCTTCTTTTTTAAAAGAATTATTTATTATATTTTATTTATTATTATTATTATTATTCAACTTGACTAGAGAGAGCAGAGAGAGAATAAGAGAGAGCAAACCACCAGATCTGGGACTCAAACCATGGTTGGCCAGACCTCAACTGCCACACCATCTGCCAGACTCAAAGCCTCATTTTCTTCTGTGAATCAGAGATGAGACTGTCTGAAGAGAGACAACAAACTGATATTGATTAAGAATTTAGATAAGATTGGCAGTCAATAATGGTTGTTGAAGAGACGAGGTGAGTGAGAGATGGACAGCACTAAGTCACAAATGAGATTGAAGACTAAGAGTCTGTGGTGACATGATTCTTCAGAGTAGAGTGATTTTCCCCAGAAATATTCAGTACCAGTCTTTAGAATTGGAGTAGGCAGTTTGATTCATCCTGAGTTGAGATAGTACTGGGTGGGTACATAGGTTAAGATAGCAGCAAATCTAAAGTGCACCCCTACCTACATGTGAGTATACAGCTTTTTCCTTTGAATCTGAGTATATTCTGTGTATGCTTTCACAACCAGCAATCAGTGGAAGTGATGTTCTGCCCAGTTCTTGGCCAGAGTGTAGATTACTACAAGCTTCTACTCCCTGTTATAAAATACACATTTTGGAAAAAGGCTGTTGTAATGTCGGAAGTCTGACTTCCTTGAGACCACCACGCTGTGAAAAAGTCCAAGCTAGCCATGTGGACAAGTAATATGAAAGAGATGTCCAAGAAGCTTCACATATCCCAAGCATCCTCTGGACTTGGAGAAGGTATAAAAATAGGTACAAAGTAGAAAGCTTATCAATCGAAAGTAGAAGTCTTAAGACTTTCATTGAGTGCAAGATGAGGAAGACGTGATGCAAAATTCAGGAGAATTGAACCCTCTTTTGGAGGAAATTCTCAGAACATAAGATACTTTGAATACATGGCTATATATGTCAAGAAGGCTTATGTTAACAAAGACAATAGTATAACGGTGGAGAATTCTAGTTATTTTAATTGGCTTGTGGCTTTTTAACCAAGGAAAATATCTTAGGTAAAATCAACCAATTATACCTCATCACTGTAGTAAAACTTGCTCTCAGCAGTCCTTTTAAGGCGAATGTTCTACAAAACACCTAGAGATGAGCGCTATGACAAATGCTGAGGCGACACCAGCAGTGGTAGCTGTGGTTTTGTTTCCAGTGTGCAAAGCCAGCCAAGTGAGCAGTAAGTCCATATGCTGTTGCTTAGAACAGATTCCCTTAACTGGAAGCTCTGCCATCTGCATTATCACCTTTGCATGGGTTTGCCTGTCAGTGGCCTGTATGATCAGTACCCACACCCAGTGTTAACTTCTACTTCTTAGGTAACATCTTTTCTTAAATTAATATGTCTAGATTGACTCAATTCACAACGAAGAGGTGATCATATCTGTGAGCACATTTTTCTCTAAGATAAAATAACATGTTAAATAAGTATATCTAGTCAACCCAAAGCAGAGTGTGGTAAAAATTTTAAATTAATTTGATTCAGATGGACACAAGTATAGATAAATCAGAAAACTGGCCAGAAGATACACTTTACCCAACTTGACAAGCTACATGGATTAAACAGTCTGGAAAAAAAAATCACCTTTGTGATAGTATTGATATTAAAATAAATCATTATCTAATATTTGTGTTCTTGGGCCAGCTTGTGTCTTGCCATGTGGTAGTCAAGATGACTGGATCCCCCATGGCTAACTACATGACTGAAATCCTAGACTTGTTGGCTTGAAAAACATACTGAGCACTTGTATGTGCATGCCGAAAATCCTAAGAGAATGAAAGAGAAGGAATTGTGGTGCGTCCACTCTTTTGGGGGTTGCTCTCTTACTTTCCTTCTTTTTCTCTTTCTCTGACGAGCACATATACCCTATGGCAAATGTTTTTTAAAAATTGTTTTTATTTATTTAACAGCATTATGTTTAAGGCCTTGTGGAATATAGAAATACAAAAAGGAAATGACATTGTTCTTGCCTTCAAGTAAGTAATTATGTAGCTGTATTTTAGATCCTATTGAGTGAACCTGTGCTATTTCATCTGTGTAACACTAATTGACACTAGAGATTTTACCCTCTAGCGAATATTTTATATGTGAATATTTAAGATGAATTATAAATGCTAAGTTTCTATCCACAGTAGGTATATAAGAGAGTTAAATAGGTAGATCAGAAAATACATACATACATAAGCAGATACTTAGATTTTTTTTGATCTTATAGAAGACTGCACTGACTACAGTGCGGAAGTGGTTTGTGACCTATTCATTCTAAAATAAAGTATATACTAAATTTAGTTTACATAATATGGTAAAAAATATTTGAAATCTCAAGCTGGATTTCTAAAAGCAAAATATCAGTTACTTAACTTCCCTAAGCTTTCATTGCTTTATTATAAATTGTAATAATATCTTCTACATAGAATCATGGTGAGAATTAAATGATACAATATAAGTAGAATGTCTTGTACTTAGAAAATGCTCGGTAAATTATATCTTTGAGCTGAATAGAAAGTGTATTTCAGTGTGAAATAAACAAGTCCTAAACCTACTGGCTTTTTTTTTTTCAGATGTTAGATTGAAAAAAAAAAGATAGCATATCTTCATTTAGATATATTCATAATTTACACTATGTCCTTCAATTGGGAGTCAAGGTCAGGAAGTGGCTAACGCCTACCGTGCTCTGCACTTGCAGCACTGTGTGGATGGTGTTCCAGTGCACCTTTCATTCCTTCTGGCTTCTCTCCAGGCTGCACCCGCAGCTGAGGTGCTCAGTGCTGATGCTCTCTTCCAGTCGCCATCACAGCTCAGAAAAATGCTTTTTTGAAATCAGATCTTTTATATAGTAAGTGTCCTTTAGAGTAAGTGCTTTAAGAGGATAACAGAAGAATGTTCCTCTCATAGATCCTGCACATATACTAAAAACAGAATCGTGCAATTTGTCAGTGGATATGCACACTGTGAACGTAAATCTCTGTCACCACAAACAGAGTGGTGGTTACTGTTCACTTACACTGAATTCTACAGACATTGTGTCATCCTCAGGAGTACTCTAAGAAACAAGCCTATGGCTCGCCCTCGTTTGTTTCTGCACACAATACTCATTAATTTTGTGCTATTTGACTATTTCCTTGTCAATACGGTGACTTAAATTTGCATTTTCTAGAAAGGACATAACTTTGACTGATGCCTGTGTATTTTTTTCATGTTCGTTACCAAATTAATCAATTTGCTACTAGAAAACGTTGCTTTGCACTCATCCTAGGCAAAAGATCAATTTTCTTGCTAGCAAGGACACTGTGCTTTGTCTTCAAATGATGTGTAAACTTCAGTGGTTTGGTCGTGCTACTTGATAATGTTTTATACAGACAATGCCAAATAGAAACAGGGCAAAAATGGATTGCTCACTCAAATAAAATAAAATAAAATTTCTGATAGTCATTTCACTTTCTAACTGTAGTTTCCTTTTGAGCTTTTGGAATTACCTGTGGAGAATTACTGTAATCAAGTGTCACCAATCTCAGTTTATTTAAATTCTCATTTTCCCCCTCTGAACCACTACTATTTCAAAGACTCCCCTTTGAGACATTGGCCCAGTTTTGTAAATTGGATTATAATATAACATGATGATGACAATGAAGCATGAAAATTAAAACACAACATAATTTATATGCAACTGATAAGAAAATAGATTTTTGATGAACCAGACCTTAACAGATCTTAATAGTGCCTGAAAATGTTTAGAAATTTAAGTATTATAAGCAACTTAATGAAATTTTATAAAAAATTAAATTTAATTTTACATTACATTTATAAGGTAAAAGCAAAGTTGTTTTTTTTTTTTTTTTTCTGTGCCATGTGTTATGTTTATAAAAATCTTTAATATGACCTCCTGCAGCATTTGTTGTTGTCTTATAACAAACAGAAAGATTTTTTTTTTTTGGGTGGAGAGGTTTTTGCTATAGGGCATGTGCGTTCGCCAGAAATACAGTCAGAGGCAGAGAGACAGAAAGTGAAAAATCACCCCCCCCCCAAGGGGGATGACCACGCCACAATCCCTTCTCCTCCATTCTCCTCTCTGGATCTTGGGCACGCACACACATGCACCTGGCATGAGTTTAAGCCACTGGGTCTGGGACTTGAACTACGATCGACTACATGGAAGTCTAGCAACATAGCCACCAACTGCTGGTCCCAAACAGAAAGATCTTACAGCAGCCCTTATATCCTAATCTCATTGCAGAGAAGGAGGTATTTAATCAAAAGGTTATTTTATTTTCACAATTTGCCACTAACTTTGGAAAACAGTGTTCTGGGAGTTCCACAGGAGATCTTCACCTTCTCTCAATAGCCTATCTTACTCTAGTAAATATTTGTTACGACTTGGCGTTGTATATTTTATACATACACACACAGACACACAGACACATTAAGGTTCAGGATATCTGTGTATATATTTCATCAAAAGTAGTTTCTATTCTTTGTTTCTTGCTTGCTGAACATTTTTATTTTCTAATTTTCTTAGCTTTTCAAAAGTGAAGAAGGAAAAGTTATAAAGAGATAGAGATACGTCTTTTCTTATCAGTAAGAATCTGAAAACTTATTTTCTTATTGGATTAAAAATAAACATATAAAAAGATATTTACTAGTATCTTTTTTTTTTGGAGAGATTTTTGCTATAGGGTACGTGCCCTCACCAGACAGACAGAGAGAGACAGAGAGATAGAAAGCAAGAAATCACCCCACATGGGGGATGGTCACGCCGCAATCCCTTCTCCTCCATTCTCCTCTCAGGATCCTGGGCACGCACACACACGCGCCCGGTGTGAGTTTAGGCAGCCAGGTCCGGGACTCGAACCGCGGTCAACTACATGGGAGTCCAGCGACATAGCCATTACGCTAACTGCTGGTCCCATTTATTAGTATCTTGAGGGTAAAATCCATACATATTTCATAGTTACAAGAGTTTAGTAATACTTTAAAATTTTTATTTGGGATTGGTTTTCTGTTTATCAGCCTGCTGTGTATGTGTATTGTATGTACATATGTGAATATGTATATGCATATAAAGTATTTCAAAGAAAGTGTAAAAAACGGAAAAAGAAAGAAACCTTTACAAATCTTATTTATCTAATAACATTATTACTTTTCTATAAACAAACTATTTTGTTGACAAGACTTTCACTGTTTTCTCAGTTACTTTTGTGCAGTTCTGAGTATACAAATAGTTTTGTATGCCTTTCATAAAACTAAGAATTATATAATAAACATTTTAAATACTGCTAAATGATCTTCAGAGACATCATTGAAATGACTGGAATAAGTTAAGTGGGTGTAACATTAAATTTTAAATCCCCTTTTCTTAAACATTTCAGTTGTTTTAAAACATTTACCTCCATAAATATCCTTGTAATAGAGAACATTTGTCTTATCACTGACAAACTTGAGTAACTGAATTTTCTGGAGTCTGATTTGTGTGGGGCAACATGATTATCCAATGAAGCTGTGAATAAAGAAATGCACTGAATGGGAGTAAACCAGTCCTATAGTTGGACTTTCTAAAGGAGCCAAGGCTCTGAAAGCTTACAGATAGTGCCTGCAAGAAGAATTACTGGATCAATGGAGAGCTCTATTATTTGTAGAGCTTTTTTTTTTTTTTTTTGAGGGAGATTTTTACTATAAGGTACGTGTACTCATCAGAGAGACAGAGAGACAGAGTGACAGAAGGTGAAAAATAATTTCTTGGAGGCAGGGAGAGCCCTTCTTCTCCATTCTCCTCTCAGGATGTTGGGCATGCACATGCATGCATCCAACATGAGTTTCAAACCACCAGGTCCAGGACTTGAACCACAGTCGACTATGTAGGAGTCCAGTGACATAACCATTGTGCCATCTGTTGGTTCCTATTTGTTGGGCGTTTTGTCAGAAAAAGGGAAGGTGTGAAAACTACCAATGGGGCACTGATAAATATCTGTGTTTCTAGAAATTTGCAATAATTTGAATAATTTTTTAAGAATAAATTCCTAGATCTTGGATAATTGGACTAAAGAGTATACAGTCTTTGGGTTCTTGGTAAATGATGCAGTGGTAGAGATAGCTATTTGTCTACCAAATGATGATTATCCCATAATGCAGAGTTATTGCTGGAAAGCCACTCTCTGGCTAAAATCTCTATTTCTAAATCTTCCTTTTCATATCTAGGCAGTGTCAAATGACTACTTCAAGTATATGTAATATGAGCAGAAATATTGGGTGTTACTTCAGGTTAAGTGTTTATGAAGAGAGGATGGCTTCTCCATTCTATCTCTTTTCTCTTCTGATTGGTAGATTTCTATATGAAAAATAACTTTCAGGACCAGCAGTTAGCATAATGACTATGTCGCTGGACTCCCTCCCATGTAGCCGACTGTGGTTCAAGTCCCGGACCCGGCGGCTTAAACTCACGCCGGGCATGCCCAAGATCCTGAGAGGGGAATGGAGGAGAAGAGATTGCAGCATGGCCATCCCCCCCTGGGGGGTGATTTCTTGCTTTCTATCTCTCTGTCTCTCTCTGTCTTTCTGACGAGTGCACGCACCCTACAGCAAAAACCTCTCTCAAAAAAAAAAAAAAAGAAAAAAAGAAAAATAACCTTCAAAATGAAGTGTTGAGTGGGGCCAGCAGGTGGTATGGTGGCTAAGGTGCTGGACTTCCACATGGCCAACTGTGGTTCGAGTCTTGGACCTAGCAGGCAATTTGAAAATTACTTCAGATGCACGTGCACATCGTGCCCAAAATCCTGAGGGAAAAATAGGTATCACAGAATATTATCCCTGCTGGGGGTTGATTTCTCACTTTCTGTTTTTTTCTTTTCTTTCTTTTTTTTTTTTTTTTTTTTTTTTTTTTCTCTTTCTTGGGGGGGGTTGGGC
>NW_006159708.1:607748-616600 GCF_000334495.1 Tupaia belangeri chinensis | reverse complement strand
TGGGCTATTAAAAAAAAAAAAACAAACACCAAAACCAAAAACCAAACACACACAAAAAACAAGTGTTGAACAAAGTGAAGCCTCCAGTAAGATGGAGTCCTCAAATAATTGTGGGAAACAGAGCTTGTTCCCGCTCAAGCTTGTCTGTTACCATGAGAGTTTTCTGTGAATAAAAGATAAATATTTGTAATGTTAAGTCACTACATTCTGAAGTGCTCACTACATGCTTTTCTTTTATTAGATATACAAGAAAATTGATTTTTTTTTTCAAATTGTTAGAGGTCATAGGTACTTATATACAAGAAAATTGATTTTTTTTTTCAAATAGTCAGAGGTCATAAGTACTCAACAGAGAGATACAGAAAGAGAGAGGGTGAAAGTGACAAAGCACCTCCAATGGGGGAATGGCCATGTTGTAATTTCTCTCCTCCATTTCTCCTTTCAGGGTTTTGGGCATATGTGCTTAGCATGATTTTCAGGCTGTTGGGTCCAAGACTCAAGTTACATAGTTGACTCTGTAGGATTCAGGCACTTTTAACTACCACGCCAGCAGTGGCCCAGAAGAAGGAATTTCTAAGCCTGCCATATAACTTGATTGATAATAGGTGACTGAGTTCTCACCTAAGGGAATTTTGGTGAGTAACAGTGATGTAATACTGAAGGTCAGAAAGAGCTCAGCCTAAGCAAGGGTTCTTCATGCTCTCCTTCTTTCATACATACAGTTGGAACAGAAGATGTCTCACGTGACTAGTTGCACAGTGGAGTAGACTCCTATCACTTCTGGGGGAAAACCCACCAAGAAGGGCTGAATGAGATTTATCAGGTCACAATGTAAATAAGAAATAAATGCTTATTGGACTAAGTCACAGAGATTTCAGGATTTGACTGTTGCAGCTGCTAAAGGCACTATTCTGATACATACAGTTAACTAGATAAAAAAAAAATTGCCAAATGCAACGTATGAAACTTGCCAAGCTCATGAGAGTAGGACTTTATCTCTGACTTCCTCTTGGGGGGTTATTTTTAAAATTCCATTAAAGACAGTTTTATACTCCCAGGACCAAAGAAAAAAGAGTTATTGAGTTATTCTTCAATTCTTTTCACATTATTCTCAAGCAGAGAATCCAAATTGCATTTCAGAAACTCATACATACAACCAATGAATGTGTCTGGCAAAAGATAAACATAGGAATAAATCTCTGGAATAGTTCCCTTGGTGTCTATACCTACTGGGTATCAAGATAAACTATACCTCACTTCCTTGTATGAATATTTGTTTTAGTTCACAGAGATGCTTGATTTTGATATAACAATTGTGCAAGACCTACAGGAGAACTAATATTTATTGCTAGGGGAAGAGGACATCAATGTAAATAATGGCTAAGAATATTCATTTATTTATTAATTTGGGATATTGTTTGCTATTGGACTAAAAATATAAGGTAATTCTCCTATGGTAGACCCAGGTAAGGCCTGCCATACTCAACCCTTGCAGACTAGAAATATCTTAAGAGTTGCAATGTGATTATACATATGCAAAGCTCAGCTGTTATTACAAACCTGTGGACATTTCCAAGATGGTACTGGTGGCATTGTTAGAAAACATGTCTGGAAATTAAATGCAAGATTCTTTTTTTAAAAGTTTATTTATGTGTTTATAACACAGAAAAAAAGCGAAAGATTGATTTTTGACAAGGTCTCATCATATGGGGATCCTCCTGCACTAGTCTCATAGCTAGATAGGATCACAGGTGTATGCCGCCATCCTCAATCTGTTTAGGTTGACCCAGGAACCGAATCTAGGCCTCTTATGTGGCCTCAGCTCATGAGCAGTAGTATCTTAGTAGTGCGAGCCACCACAGCTAAGCCTTTATGTGTTTTTTTAAAAGCAGGTTTTCCAACTATCTAAGGTAATTATGTAAGTGCTCAGAGTCATGTGGTTGGGAATTAAGAAACCCTATGTAGATAGGCAGAACCTAATGGATCACTCAGGAGAAACTGGATAGCCTTGAAAAAATTATGTCCACCAAATTCCCTTGTCTGCTTTTCCTAGTTCTTAGTTCTGAGAGCAAATAATTTGCATTTACCACTGTAAACTGTAATTTCAACTGGTTTTATGTGTTAAGGTACTCGTTTTCTTTAAGATCTCTACCCAGTCTCAAGCAATGCTATCCCTTTCCCACACTACTATATAATTCATTAATAATTGGGTTCTTAAAAGCAAAATATATATAAATGCATGAGTCTTGTTGGGTCATACTAGAGATGGACATGTTTCAAGTGGTTCATGCTCTTTGGACCAATGGGCAAGGGCATGTTCTTTACATAACAGTGGCAAAGGCAGAAGAGGCTGCACTTCTTCTTTTTTTTTTTGAGAGTTTTTTGCTATAGGGCACGTGCACTCACCAGAAAGACAGAGAGAGACAGAGAGATAGAAAGTGAGAAATCACCCCCCGGGGGGGATGGTCACACCACAATCCCTTCTCCTCCATTCTCCCCTTGGGATTCTGGGCATGCACGCACATGCACCTGGCATGGGTTTAAGCCACCGGGTCCAGGACTTGAACTGTGGTCAACTACGTGGGAGTCCAGCGACATAGCCATTATGCTAACTGCTGGTTCCAAGGCTGCACTTCTCACTCTACAAGCACATTTTAAGCCCTAGCTTGGGTCAAATCTATTAAAAACCCATTAGTCAAAGCAAATCAGATGGGAAAACCAAAGTCCAAGGTTGAGGAAAGAATATAAAATTATTTCATTAAGGGTATGGGCAAAAGAAGTACAGAGAATCAAAGCTGATAATGTAACACAAAATGATCTGCTTTCTTAGTCTCATTCCTTTATATGTAGAGCACTCTCATACTAAGTAACATCTCCAGAATTTTTATATAGTCACAGCATTAGTATTGAAGTCCAAGATCTCCTGTCCAAATGTCCTCTTAATTTTTGTTTATATGTTTTCTATAGGGTATGTTTTCCAGAAACACACACACACACACACACAGAATCTGAGAAATCACACCCCTCCCCCACCTCTCAGGAGGATGGCCACGTCACAATGCTTTCTCTTGCATTCTCCTCTTTAGGCTTTGGGCACACACACACACAGGTGCCCAGTGTGATTTTCAAGCCTCTGGTTCAAGGACTCTCAACACACAAATCACTGTAATCTACATATGTAGAGCCCACATAGCCAATGCCTTAACCTCCATGCTGTCTGCTGGACCTGTCCTCCTAATTTGACAACATAGGAACTGGAAAATCTAATCTTCCCTTCCCCAGTAGTCAACATAGAATGGTAAAAACAGAATTAGGATAATGTAACAAATAGCCCCATTTAAATAAAGAATGGTAGGTTTGCAGTTTCTCCTTGTCCATTACAATTCCAAAAACCACTGAGAAAGAGCCAATAGTCCTTCTACTTTGAGGTACAGACTGTGATTTGATTTGGCCCCATTTCAGTTCCCTAGGAATGGCACTTATGTCCATTGTTCCCTGTAGAGCTTATCTCTACTACGTGGAAAATCCTTTCTTTTCCATCTTCCTCTTCAGTCATATCTAAAAATAAGCACTGAGGAGTATGTCCTTTTGACAGAAGCTTTTCTGTCAGCTTGCTTCTTGCCTTTAGAAAGTTGATAGCCTGCTTGTCTTTTTATATCTTCAAATCCCTCAGTCCTTTTTAGTCTAGCTAACAGTCACTTTTATCAGTATCTATTCTCAAAAACTAGTTGCTAACCTAAGTATATTTGATTTCATTTAATAACTACACTTATTTCCAACACTGCCTCTTTCCTCTTGTTTCCTTTAGGCATATCAAGAAGCATCTCTGAGTATCAGTCCTTAAGACTTTTAGAAGTGCTTTTTGTCTAGTTAAAAGACTATATCAGGTGACATTTTAATGTTTTTATTCAAAGGTCATACCAAAATGATTGATCATGTCTCTATCTCCATGATGTATATTAATTTGAAAATAGGTTACTGGCTGGAGAGACTAGAGGGGACTTTTATTTTCCAACTTAACATTTATGAGCCATATGTCTTGATAAATTCCTCTTGCAAAGCTATCTGGTTTATAGACTCAGGCATTGTAGGTATAGAGACTAGGGACCCAAACTCTAGCAATACATTCCTTGTTGACTATTCCATGTGGGACTGGAAATGTAATGGTTTGCTTTAAAACTTCCATTTGGAATGTTCTTTGTGATCACATTGATTATATACTTAAAGTTTTATAGTATTTTTAAGTTTTATAATATTAATACATTTTATACAGGAACTTCTACGTTTTATAATATTAATACATTTTCTATAGGAACATTTATTAAATCTTAAAAAAATTTAAATTTTCCCTAGTAAAATTTAAAAATACAATTTATAAGAATTTTACACACTTTATTTCTGTTTACTTCCAGTTTTTCCCCCTTTTTATTAGTTTTGCTTATTATCGAGAATAGAACCTTGAGACTGTGGCTGCCAGAATGATAGAGTAGATTTACTTTTACCAATACCTCAAGCTAAGTACAGCAGAAAAACCCTCTGGACATTGTATTTTAAGAAATCCAAACATTAGAAGTCTGAAAGAGAGGGAACAGATTGGCTGGGGATATCAGAAGCTGAGAAATAATACTGCAGTGAGTTCCTAGGTTTTTCCTTTTCTTCATATATCAGACTGAGTGCTGGAGAAGCCAATAACACAGAAATGCCAATGCATTGGTGAAAAAAAAATATCCCCAAATACAGAAAATCTCAGTCAAAGCTGGCTGTCTATATCCAAGTTAACAGAAAAGAGGCAACCTAGCAAAACAAAAAGCTCCGAATAGTAAGTGCTCTCATCAAACACACAGGAAAAACAGGTTAACCACCTTCTGCACCAGCAAAAGGCTAATTAGAACCTTTTGTAGACTTGTCATGAGGCCTCCAACTGCCTCCTATATCTACCGTAGTAGTGTCAGACCATACTTGCTTGCAGAAGAAGTATCTCATTGCTGTTCCCACATGGCCACCAATGACTCCTCAAGGAATGGGTTTGTTACTGTTAGGTAGTGAGGAAAGCCTTGACTTCTCACCGGGACTCATCTGACACAAACCCAACGAGAGGTGGAAGGATGCCTCCTTATCACTGGGTAGGACTGTAACGCCAGACATTTTTCAAAAGATGACATAGAAATGGACAACACGCATGTAGAAAAATTGCCAAATTACTGATCATAAGGGAAATGCAAATTAAAGCCACAATGAGCAATCTCTTCACAACTGTTAGAATGGCTATTATCAGAAAAATGAAAGATAACACTTTTTTGCAAGGATATGGATAAAAGAGAACCCTTACTGTTGGTAGAAACATAAATTAGTATAGCTGTTATGGAGAACAGTATGGAGATGCCTCAAAAAATGAAAACTAGAACTACCATATGATAAAGAAATGCTACTACAGGATAAAGAATATTAAAAAAAATATTTTGGGAAGAATCTCTGCTCTAAACTCCATCTTCCAGACCCCCAAACTCTGATAGTTTGCAAAACACAGCAGAGAAGAAAAATCGTCATAGAAGTACCTTATAGTAAAGGGAAGCACATGATCTTACAGTTGCAGAAAACTTCTCCAGCCAATTAGCCAAAAGTGAATGCACCACCAAATGACTGAAATTCAGAGAGCAGAGACTGCAGAGTGAGCAGCAGGGAGAAGTACAGAGCTTCAGAGAGAGCACAGCTCCTCCAGCTCCTCTCCTCCAAAAGCCTCTGAACTCTCAGTTGAAACCCTGCAACTCAGCCCAGGTGCACCTATTCCCTAGAAACTTTGAGGCATTTGTAATATCCAGTTCCACAGTCAAAGCACGGGCTGCTTGGTAAGCATCAGGGAAATGAAACTGCAGAGAGATTTACAGATCACCTCCTCCTGCACACCTCTGAACACTCAGAATTAACTCCACAAAATTAGGAAGAAAGGTATAATCCATCAGATGACCAGAAACTACTGCAGAGGCACAGGAAATATGATAAACCAAGAAAATGTCTCTCTCTCAAGGGAAAAGAACAACCCTTCATCATCCATAGACAGTACAATGGAACTTGTAGAAATGTCCAATAAAGAATTCAGAATATTCATAATGACAAAACTAAATAAATGCAAGAGATGAGAGACAAAGAACTCTAGAAGGTGAAAGAGAGAAGAGACAACGAGTTCCAGGAGATGAGGAAGTGCTTCAGTGATTTGAAAGAAGAAATAATCACCATGAAAAGGAATCAAATGGAGCTCTTAGAGATGAAGGCTGTAATACAGGAAATCAAAACCTCCCTCGAAAGTATTAAACAGATTAGATCATGCAGAAAGTTGAATCTCAGATGTTGAAGACAAAACCTCTGACCTAGAAAAAAATTACCAAAAAGACTAAGAAAATAATCCAAAAAAAGAGCATAAAATATTAGAAGTACTATATATTATTAAACACCCAAACATCTGGACAATTGGTATCCCAGAAGAGGAAGAAACTAGTAAGGGCATTGATAATCTATTCCATAAAATCCTAGAAGAACTTTTCTAAACCTAGAGAGGCACCCAAATATCTAGACCAACACCAGACCAGCTCTTCAAGAAGTTCTGAAGGGAGTGCTATACCAGGAAAACTAAAGACAAATAGACAGAAATATGAGAACAAAAGCTTCCAAGAAAATAATCAACTTAATGGTAGGAACAAGTCTAGAAATAGCAATAATAGCGTTGAACGTTAACTTCCAGGATTTAAACAGAAAGATCAGACCACAGTAACAATGAAAATTCAACAGAAGAGAGATTAATTATATGAGACCGAATTGGTGAAATAGAATTTTATGACTTTTGGCTGAAACATTACTGATTTTCTTCTATGCTTTACTTTCCAGATTTAATGATTTTTGATTTCTTTTGAGTGGCTAAATTCGGCAATTTGTTAAAATGTTTTGTCTTTTTTTAAATTTTTTAATTGAAACATAAACTTTTCTCTCTTCCTGACCCCCTCTGGAATTGGAATATATTTGTGAGTATCCTTATTTTGTGGTATTATGGTTATTTGCATAAGTTCAATAATACCTGTTGCCTTTCACCAGAAATTGGAAATACTCATTATTGCCAGAGCTTTGACTAGAATCTCATATCTGAAGATGTGACTAGAAAGCTATGGAACAAAGTAGATCTCAAAAAAACCAACAGAAGCTCTTGGAAAAATTGCCTGGCACCACAAACAGTTCTGCCTGGCAGAGAGGATTAGAGAAACCATATGAAGGAATTCATATCATAAAATAAGCTGGACTTTCTCAGCCCAGTATTGTAATTAGTAGAGACTGCAAAAGAGCAGCCACAATCAGAGGATTACCTTGAGGAAGACTTTGAAGGAAGAAAAAGAGACCGATCTTTGCTAGCAGAGGGTAAACCACAGAATACTTGGCAGGCAGAGCTAAGTTGGGAAGATTCATGTGTGAATTGTGTGCTGGATGTTTGTTTTTCAACAGTTTTAGTAGTTGAAATGTAAATATGTTCTCAAAAATATTTAAAACCATACTGTCTCCGTTATTATAGAATCACAAACAAAATTATAATAAATACTTTGAAAGTTATCTTTAAAATTCATTTTTTCGAAATTTTGAGCCATTGATCTATTAGCTGTCAAAAACTATGGAATATGAGCAAATTTTTGATATGTAAAGTAAATGTTAGAGGGAAAATGTAAAAAAAAAAGAATATGTTTTGGGATATAGATCTGAACTTCAGACTAGTGTATTGCAGGTACCACGCTCTTAATTTCCCTATAATGCTGTGTATGAATTAAATAAAGGAAACTCAGAGTCCTCTCCCTCAAAGAAAAGAAATGAAACCAAATAAAATAATTATATTGAAGAGATATTTTCACTGCTATGTTAATTGCAGCATTATTCACAATACCAAGACATGTAACCAACCTAACTATTAATAGCTAGACTAAGTATCTATCAGTGGAATACTATTCAGCCTAAAAAGGAGAGCGATAACATGAAGAATTGGGATAACATGAAGAATAAACCTGAAGAACATTATTTTAAGTGAAATAAGCCGGGCACAAAAGAGATGAATACTTATGAAATCACTTACATGGAATCTAAAAAAGTTAAACTTATAGAAATAGAGACTAAAAGGGTGGCTATTGAGACCTGGAAGAGTCAAGAAGGATTGCAGAAATCTTGGTCTAAGGACACAATATCTTAGTTACACAAGAAGAATAACTTCCAAAGATCTTCTGTGCATCATGGTGACTATAGTTAATGACAATATATTGCATACTTGGAAATTGTTAAGAGAGTAGATTTTAAGTGTTTTCATGACAAAGTGGTATATGAGATAATGCATACATAAAATAGCTGGATTTAGCTATTCCCAATGTGTACATAGATCCAAATATGATCTTGAATCCTATAAATACATACCATTTTTACTTGCCAATTAAAACATAAATAAAAGCATGATCAATAGAAGAAAATTGAACTTCATCAAAATTATAAATATTTTCTCTGTAAAATAATTTATTAAGAAGATGAAAACATTAATTTCTGGGAACCAGCAGTTAGCGTAATGGCTATGTTGCTGGACTCCCACGTAGGACTCCCACGTAGTCAACGCGGTTCACGTCCCGGACCCGGTGGCTTAAAACTCATGCCGGGCATGTGTGCGTGTGTGCCTAAGATCCCAAGAGGAGAATGGAGGAGAAGGGATTGCCACGTGACCATCCCCCCTGGGGGGTGATTTCTTGCTTTCTGTCTCTTGTCTCTCTGTCTGGCGAGTGCACGTGCCCTATAGTGAAAGCCTCTCCAAAAAAAAAAAAAAAAAAAAAAACACAAAAATTTTT
>NW_006159708.1:599116-606864 GCF_000334495.1 Tupaia belangeri chinensis | reverse complement strand
TGATGAAACCCTCTCCAAAAAAAAAAAAAAAAAAAAAAACCATAAATTTCTGACTTAGAGAAAATATTTGAAAACCTTGTATCAGAAAAATAACTCATATTCAGAAATTAAGTGGAGCAATCAAAACTCAATGGCAAGAAAACAGACAATCCAATCAGAACATAGGCAAAAGTCATTTCAACTATTTCACTGACAAGGTTATGCAGATGGCAAATAAGCCCATGAAAGATGTTTAATATCATTAACTATTGGGAAAATGCAAATGAAGATCACAATGAAATATCACTACATGTTCACTAGAACAGCTAAAATAAAAAACAGTGACTATATCAAATGCTGGTAAAATGTAGAAAAATCATATCTTACATTACTGATGGTGATATGGAATGGTATGACTGTTGTGAAAAATGGTTTGGTAGTTCTTCAGGGGTGAATCACAGGTTACCATATCTAAGAGAGTCAGCTGATTTAATTAAAGACCTAATTGAGTCTTATATAGGTGTTATCATCCATGATTAGCTTTTTTCTTTGGTAATGACAGTCTGTTCTTCTTGAACAGTTGTATAAATTGGCCTGCCAATCTCAACTGGTTAAAGATATAAAACAGAGTTTTTAGATATTTATATTGATAACTATAAAACTTGGTTTGTTTTGATCTTACCTAAGATTTATATAATGCAGAGTCTGATGGCCAGAAGAAACATTTTACATTATTTCTTAAATATTACTGGTTCAACATAGATTTTAATTTTCCTTTCAGATCCACAGCAAACTCAAGTATATATGCCCAGTCAATATATACTTAGTCCTATCCATCTATCTGTTGGAAAGCACTAAAGAAAAATCACATCACTCTAAGCTTTCTGTGAGATTTAACACCTCTATTGAGTGAAGACTTCTCTATATTTCATGGTAATATTTATGTTATTGGTCTGATAATTTCTCTCCTGCCTGATAGCCTATCCAAGGATTTAAGCTCCATGGATAACATTTTATCTGACTCATGTCATTCAATGACAAAGACATCAAGGACTAGTATCAGGCTAGGGATCCAGATAAATCATTTGGATAAAAGGTTTTGTTTTTCCCATCTTCTTCTTTTTTTAAAATTTATCTATTTTATTTCTTTTATGAGAAAGAGAGAGAGACAGACAGGCATGCTTGACAAGGCCTCATCATGCTGCAATACCCCTCAGCCTTTCAGACGGCCAGGATCCTGAGCATGTGTGTATTATGCCTGGCATGCTCAGGTTGACCTGGGATCTGAAATCTGGTCTTTCACATGACCTGCAACATTGCAGAACAGTGCCCTATTGCTTGTGGCATTGTGGCTGAGCCTGAGTAAGAGTGTTTGAATCATATTAGAGAACGTTCTGAAGATAATTGCTGATGAATGGGCAATTGATCTAATTAAAAGCAATTATGAATAAATTCAGGAAAAGGGGGGAGGAATGCCATATTTATCTCCATTGTAACATTAATTTTCTTTCTATCAAACATGAAGAACAGTGACATATAATTTTTCTCAAATATGGAATACTCAGAGATTAAATCTGGTTAAAAGACAACTCCTGTGGAGATAGTGTTCTCAGAAAATTAAGATCTGATTATTGGAGCAACACTGATAGTAGTATCCTCTTAGTATAATAAATGTACTAAAATGTTATATAGGCAGCTTCTAAGTCCTAAAAAAAGAGATTTTTACTTCTCATGAATTCAAAAGCTGGAAAGATCTTAATACAAGAAATATGAGTGATATTTCATTGTATGTCTAGGATTCAAACTATTGAGGTGAAAAAGTGAAAATTTTAATTTGATAAGCCTCTACTACTGATAGATACCTTACCTACTTATCACTATCTAGCCTGCCTTTATTTCCAGGTTTGATAGTGAGAAAACTCTCGAAGATAGGATGAGGTGACATATCTATCAGAAGTGGTTGTGAGAGAGAGAGTCATTGCTCACACAGTTGGGGCTGTGATCAGTGCAGTTGTGAGGTAAGTGACTGGAAGACTTCTGGGAAGTAGAGACTTTTATTCTTTTAAAAGTAAATTAATTAATTTTTCAGAGGACACGTATACTTGACAGAGAGAGACAAGGAAAGAAAGGGAAAACAAGAAATCACCCCCGATAGAAGATGACCAAGCAGCAGTTCCTTCTCCATTTCTTCCTCTTTCAGGACTTTGGGCATGCAGGCACATGCGCCCAGCAGGTTTTTCAAGCCATTGAATCCAGACTTGAACTGCACAATTGGCCATGTGTGATCCACCTGCTTAACCACTAGGCCGCTGACTGGCCCCATTTTTTCTTTTATAAAAAGCTCTGTTTTAGGGTCAGCAAGAAGCCTGGTGGTTAGGGGCAATACTCCCACAATGGTTGACCGAGGTTTAAGAGAGCTTGCTTTCTCACTTTGCCTTTATTTCTCTCTGTCTCTTTCTGATGAGCTCATGTGTCCTATAGCAAATTAAAATAATAATAATAATAAATATAATTAAATAAATAATTCTGAAAGCAAAACAAAATTTAAAGAACTCTCTTTTTCCTGGTCTTCCTTCAGAACATCCTCTTTCTTTATGGAAAGATTTCTTTTTTCTTTTCCCTTTTTTAGTTTTTAGGTTTTATGTTTTGTTTGTTTGTTTTTGCCATAGGGCATGTGTACTTGCTGGAGAGAGATGGAGAGAGAGAGAGAGCACCAGAGAAAGGGAAAGTAAGAAATCAGCCTCCAGAGAAGATAGCCATGCTGCAGTCCCATCTCCTCCATTTTCCTCTTGGGATTTTGGCCACACATGCATATGTGCCCAGTATGATTTTCAAGCCACCAGGACCAGGACTTGAACCATAGTTGGTCATGTAGGTGTCCAGCACCTTAACCACCACAGCACCAGCTGGCCTCAGGATTTCTTTCTAATATAGCACCTTGACAGTGTCTTCTCCCTTGGCGATGCTCAAAAACTGGATATTGACTCGTTCCAATGAATGCATTTGGCACAGTTGGCCTAATCGGTATTTTAAAAAGCATTTCTTCAACTCACATCCTTGCTTGGATCTTTTGTAATGTTGAATTATTGATATTTGATCCTTATTCCTCTTAGTAAATCATATGTTCTATCATTGATTGTAATTTTTCTCTCGCAACTCTTTCTCATTTTATTCTATCTCATTTTCAAAAATCTTTCTCCTATTTCTTTAATTCAAGTTTACTTATTTTTTTCTTTTTCTCTTCTTTTTCATCCTAGACAGAAATAAGTTTTCATCTTCTGGGTAAGAGAGAAAATTACATTGCCAAAAATAAATCCACTTTGCATATCAGCCACATCCATATAAGCCCCATTGTGGGAAAGGGATGGATGTTTAGGAAAGGAAAGCTGGCTTTAGGATGTGAGAAAATGGTCATTGGAAGGCAGGTGCAGTAGTTTGCTAGGACTCTATAACAGAGTACAGCACCACAGACAGGTGACTTATACAGCAGAAACTTATTTTCTCACAGTTCTGGAGGTCAAAAGTACAAGATTAAGAGGCTGGTTTTTTTGAGAACTCTCTCTTTGTCTTATAGATGGCTGTCTTTTCCTTCCTATGTTTTGGCATGATCTCTCTGTTTCTCTCTTGCTTTTTTTATTAAAAGAATTATTTTATTTAACTTTATTTACTTATTTATTTTAATTTGACCAGAGAGGGACAGAGAGGGAGAGAGAGAGAGAGAGAGGAAGTGAGAAAACAAGCTGCCAGGTCCAGGACTTGAACTACAGTTGACCATGTGGGAGTCCAGCACCCTTAACCACCAAGCCACCTGCTGGCCTTCTCCCTTGTTTCTTAAAATGATTTATCTATTTATTCTTGAGAGAGAGAAAGAGAGATAAAGAGACAGAAATAAATACCCTTAACAGGTACTTTAAGGAATATCTATTAATCATGATGTGATTACTCCCACCAGCCTTCCTAGCCAGTCAGGATCATGGGTGCTTGTGCCAGGCATGTATAGACCTGAACTCCATATGGCTACCAGCACTGTAGAGTGGCATGCTACTGCTGTACCTCTGTGGCTTCTTCCCAACTCCTTTTATGAAAATGAGAGAGCAGGAGAGGGGAGAGAGAGAGGGAGAGAGATTCTTCACAGTGTCTTGCCATTTTGTGATTCTCAGCCCCAGCCTGTTATTGATAGTGAGTTAGAATTATAGGTGCACATTACTGTACCCATCCTGTTTAGGTTGGTCTGAGATCTGAACCCAGGCCTCTCATGTGTCCCTAGCTTTCTGTATCAGCTCCTTACCACTTGTGCCACCTCAACTGGGTTCTAGTCTCCCCTTCTTATAATAACACCAATCACTGGGGAATCAGCAGTTAGCGTAATGGCTATGTCGCTGGATTCCCACGTAGTCAACCGCGGTTCATGTCCCGGACCCGGTGGCTTAAAACTCACGCCGGGCGCGTGTGCGTGTGTGCCCAAGATCCCGAGAGGAGAATGGAGGAGAAGGGATTGCAGTGTGACCATCCCCTCTGGGGGGTGATTTCTCGCTTTCTGTCTCTATGTCTCTGTCTGTCTGGCGAGCGCACATGCCCTATAGTGAAAAACCTCTCAAAAAAAAAAAAAAAAAGAACACCAATCACTGAATTAGGGCATATTCAGTGACCTTGTTTACCCTTAATTACGTTTAAGTACTATTCCCAAAGATCGTCTGAGATATTGTGGGTAAAGATTTCAACATAACAATTTTTAGGGGGACACTGTTTGGCTCATAATAGAGAATTTTAACAAAAAATTTTGTATCCCAGTCTGTTACTCCTTGTCCCCCTGCAGCATGGGCAGAATTTACATATACTTCTACATTAAACTTTCATACCATTTTCTTTGAGATAAAGGTCTCACGAGGAACTGTGTGCTCCTAGTATGTCCATTTGGCCATTTTAGTCCCTATCTAGTAAGCCTTGAAAGTAAAGAGGATGGGCAGAAGGGTGCAGGACAGCATGGGCACTTGGCACCAAAAATACTAAACTCTTCCTCACAGACCACCTACTGAGAAGATGATATTAACTACCACAGGTTAGTGGCAGTGGTGGTCAATAGAGAGTGATGGGAAGCCAGTAGTGATAGGAAGTGGAGCATAGATTTTGTTACTTCTCTGAGAAAAAAATTGTATCCAGATTCTATAATTAAACAGAACAAAAGCATTAGCAAAATGTGTTTCCAGATGATTTCTGAACACGACCCTTACTGTGAATATTGAGTTGGCTCTGTGTAATCCCGCAGTACAGATTCTGCCACCTCAGTGGGCAAATGTGCACACTGGAGAGAGGGGAAGAGGCAAAGGACACATTTCTATGTCGGAAGGTCTTTCCTGTGGAGATTTCATAGCATTTGAAAGTGATGGAGGGGGTGGCATTTGGCAGGATGGGGCACTCTCCTTTGAAATGCAGAAGGATTCATGGAGGCGATCCTGAGTGTAGGCTGCCCTCAGCAGCAGGGAAGCTTGTCATGCTGGAGCAATGAGCACAATCTTCCATTTCAACTCTTCTGGTGAGACATTTTTCTCCATGTGATTCCCAGGCTTCCACAGTCCCTTTGCCAATCCTCAATCTGGCCCTCAGTAATGACTCATGTTTGACATTTTCCCCTGAATGTAGATTCATTACTAAAAGTCAGAGAAGTGAGACATGGTGGTATGGAGCTTCCCATTTCTAATTTTGTCCGAACTTCCATTTTAGTCCCCATCTAATGCCAATCCTCAATCTGGCCCTCAGTAATGACTCATGTTTGACATTTTCCCCTGAATGTAGATTCATTACTAAAAGTCAGAGAAGTGAGACATGGTGGTATGGAGCTTCCCATTCTTATTGTGTCCGAACTTCCATTTTAGTTCCCATCTAAGAAGCCTTGGAGGTAAAGAGGAGGGTGTAGGGTGCAGAAAGACAGCATAGGCATTGGCACCAGAAATGTTGAAACCTTCCTCAGGGACCACCAACTGAAGGTTCATGTGCTTTTAAAGAACAGTAGTATTCTAATCAATCCTGTCCTCCATATATTAGAAGTTAGTGTGTGTGTGTGTATGTATGTGTATGTGTGTGTTTGTGTGTGTTGTAGCAGAGAGCATGAAAAAACACTAACAGTAAGATCTTATTCCAGATTTATTAAACCACAATTACTGGCAGGGAGGCCTGGGCATCAGTATTTTAATGCCAAGACAGGGAGAGCAGGGTCATGCTGAACTGTCAAGTCTTTAGCAACTGGTCCACAACTGCTGAGCGTGAAGGAAGTTTAATTAACTGTATCCTCTCATGACAATTTACTGGAGGCATAAGACTATCAAATCAAATGTGATTGCAGACTACAACTTCCTGAAAATGACAGGTGAATGTAGGCACATTGTAGAAAATAATATTGTTTGACAATCTGTGTAGTAGACATTCTTTAGGCCAGTAGTGTCCAAGTGTGTATCAGAATCACCTAGAAGGCTTGTTAAAAGCCCGATGGGCCCTGTCCCCAGAGTTTCTGATTTCTGTCTTGTGTGGAGCCCTAGAATTTGCATTTCTTACAAATTCCCAGGTGAGGCTGTTGCTTCTATCTGAAAATTACCCTGTGAGAAACCCTGCTTAAAGGAATTGCTTAGGATAGGCGTACTTTTCAATTGTCCTTTGTTGTCAATTTTTTTAGTCAGATCCCTATCTTTTTTTTTTTTTAAGAGAGTTCTTTTGCTATAGGACATGTGTGCTCCCCAGAGAAATAGACCGAGAGAGAGACAGAGAGAAATCATCCTCAGGGGGGATTGCCATGCCACAATCCCTTCTCCTCTATTTTCCTCTTGCGATTTTGGGCATGCACGCACATGCACCTGGCATGAGTTTCAAGCCTCCAGGACGTCATAACCATTATGACATCTGCTGGTCCCCAGTGGATTTATATCTTTATAAAATAATTAAGTTCTTTTTAAAATTGATTTTTTAAAAAAAGTCAAATATTTTGGAGATTCCTGCTATCTTTGCATTTTTTGTTTCTCACTTTGTTGCCTGGCAATCAAAGAATATGATCTTGGAATATTTTCCCACGATAGTAGTTGAGGCTTGCTTTCAGGCCTTATCGTGGCCAATTTTTACATGTATTTCACATGTGTTTAGAAAAAAATGTGTATTCTCTAATTGTTAGATGAAGGATTTTGTGTATTAGATCATGCTTTACAACTATGAAATTTAAATCTTTCAGATCTCTAATTTTCACAAGTTATTAAAATAGAATCATTTTATAAACAAAGGAAACTAGGGGCTTCAATGATCAAAAGGGACTAAGGTTTTTTTTCCTCCCTCAAAGTTTATTCATAAATCAGCTGTTCAGAGAATAAGATAGTTTTTTCCCCCTCAAGGAACAATGTCTTGAGTGGGTGCTGAGATGCTCAGCCAATCTATAACATTTATTTACTCAACAGAACTAGTGTTATGTTAGTTCTCAAATTATGTGTTCCTGCTAATTGCAATTCAGTTTTATTATATTGTTTTTTTATGTTTGCAGAGTAAAATTTAATGTTTACGTAGATTGTTAGAGATTTACTTGAAGCAATAAACTCTCTGAGTCTATGGAGACTTGCCCTGGTCTGCCCACAGTGAGGATACTATAGGTCGTGGATAAAGCTCAGTTCCAGGTAGGACATTGTAACTAATGCTTTAAGTTAGAAGTAATTACTTTTGCAATATATTTAGAACTAAATCTTTATGAAGTCTGCTCCTTGTCCCCATTCCACTTGTCTTTTGAGGCTAAGGGAAAG
>NW_006159708.1:592129-599085 GCF_000334495.1 Tupaia belangeri chinensis | reverse complement strand
GAGCAATATTTGTGTAGGTTTAATTAGAAAACCTGATATTGAAATAGAATATTTGAGAATGGTCACCTGCAAACTCTTTTGGGAAAGGAAGGGTTTAAGTTATTGTTTCAATATCTTTAAAATTTATTAGTCATTTAAGTTTTGAATTTCTTTTTGTACTGGTGTTATTTATTTATTTATTTATTTTAGATTTTAAGTTAGGTATCCATTAAATCTTGGATAGTAAGTTGATTAGAGTATAGTTGACTATAATATCTTTACTATTTTTTAAATCTGTTTTATCTCTAACCAGTTTCCCTTTTTCATTTTGTATTTTTTATCTTGTTTCTTGTTTCTTTTTCTTTTTTTCATAACCAGTCTTAGCAGAGGCCCATTATCTTTCCATTTTGATTTCTTCTTTGATCTATGATTCCATGGATGTGTCTTTTTTTTTTTTTTTTAAAAATATCAACTTTTGGGGATTCCATCTTCTTGTTGCTTATTTCTCATTTTGTTGCACAATGATCAAAGAACATGGTCTTGGAATATTTTCCCATAATAATGGTTGAGTGTTGCTTTGAGGCCTTGTGGGAAATTTTTACATGTATTTCACATGTGTTTAGGAAGAATGTATATTTTTTACTTGTTAGATGAAGGATTTTGTGTGTTGGATTATGCTTCACAACTATGAAGTTTAAATATTTCGGGTCTCCATTTTTTTCTCTATAACCTATTATTATGAAGTGAACTATGTCAGTCTCCTTCACTATGATTGCCAATTCGTCAACTACCACTTATAATTCTGTTAGTAATTTTTTGTACATTTGGAAGCTATGGCTTTTTTCTTTGTTATTATAATTTACAAGGGGTTTGTAAACTATAGATTGTCAGACAGTATTATTTCCTACAATGTGCCTGAATTTATCCGTATTGTTTAAGGAATTTGTAGTCTGCAACCTCATTTGAGTTGATATTTTCATGCCTCCAGCAAACTATCAGACTGAGAGGATACAGCTTGTTGAGTTCCTTCATACTCAGCAGTTGTGAGAATCTGTATAAAAATATGATCTTACTCTACCAGCTTCAGCCCTGTCTCAACCTGGAACTTACTTTTACCTTAGCAGTTTTTTTTTTTTCCCCTCCCTCTTCTCCCCTAGGAACTTTAAGATGAGCAACATAGCTGGCCATGAAAACATCAGGTCATGGGACCATGTTGTATGAGATCCTGGTAAGCCATGATTGCATTGCAGTCCCCTGTGAGGGGCATCCTTTTATAGAAAAAGAGAAGTCCCAGAACCCCCAGGCAGATCATTTCTGGGCTACCTAATGATCATAGGGTCTTCCTCATAGCCTCATCAGAGCCGCAAATTATAGTCTTATTTTCTTACTTAGTTCACCTCCTAAAGCAGAGTCACCCATATCCTACAACATCTGTAGTTCAAGGTTTAGTTCTTTAAAATTGCTATAGTTATAAATTTTTGCTACAGTGTTTCAGGTTAGGCATTAATCTGAAGTAAATTTTACTGAATGGATGAATTGAATTATTTTTAGGTCTATACATTTCTTTTCTTTTCTTTTTTTCTTTTTCTTTTTTTTTTAGCTGCTACTTAATGCAACAGAAGAAACATTAGGATTTTTTTTTTAAATTTCCAGAGGGCATATGTACTCCCTGAAGAGAGACAGAGAGAGAGAAAAAAAAGGAAAGCAAGAAAGCAACCCCATGGGGCATGGGCGGCTACAATCCCTTCTCCATTTCTCCCTCCCTTCGGGATTTTGGGTTTGGATGCACATGTGCCTGGCATGGTTCTCAAGTTGCTGGTCTTGGGAGTCTTAAGTAGAATCCACCTGCCTTAACATCAGGCCATGGGCTGGCCCCTAGGAGATTTTTTTAAATACCAATTTAAGTTTTGGTAGAAAATAAAAAACATACAATTTCTGTTAGTAAAGTTGCAATTCTGTGTGAAGAGATAATAAAGATTACCGATCTATTATGTGGGAGATATTGTAGTATAAGAAGAAATACATAATAAATATGAGGCTTAATTCTTTCTGCTAAAAATAAGGTAACATTCTTTTCCTTTTGTTTTCTTAGAGCAAATATTAATACTTTATAAAACTTGTAATTGTAAGTCTTTTTTCTGTTTCTTTGATGTGTATGTACACCTTTCTAAAAGCCAACTAAGCCTTTTGCCAGCTTAAAGACCCCAAAATGTCTTTTTCTAGGACTTGGGAAATATCTCCTTGAAATTTAATTTTTAAGAACATTACTTCCAATTTCTGTGGAGGATAGGGGCCTAACATTGGTGATCCATTGCTCTAAACTGCGAAAGTACTTCCTACCATTAAGATATGAGATTATTTTCCTTTGGATAAAGCTGGGTTAGCAAACACCTATTGGTCCCCCTACTACCAGGAGAATCTCAAATGAACTGTGTTTCACAGATGGTGCTGTCAAGTCATTCACCTTGAAGACTAGTTATAATTTATCTTGAAAATATCTATATAATGGGTTGTAAGTGCTTGGCTATATAAAAGGAAGAGATTTCTATTTGTCTTTGGGATCTCGGAAGATTTCCTATGATGTACCTCACATTCTGACATAATGCTTATTCAGTAATAAAACTTTTTTTTCTCTTCTACCTGTGTGGCGAAGTTGTCTGAGTGGGTAGAAAATTTTGCAATTATATTTTTCCAACATATATTAGCTATATTTACCTGTTTGTTCATTTGTCCTTTCTATCTTCCTTTCATATTTCTTTCTTTTTATTTATCTATAAGTTTTTTAAGGGCATGTGTGCTTGCTAGAGAGAGAGAGAGACAGAGAATAAGAAAGAGAGAGAGAGAGAGAGAAAGAGAAAGTGAGAAATCACCCAAAGAGAAAGTGAGAAATCACCCCTTTGGGGGAATGACCTTGTCACAATCCCTTCTCCCCCATTCTCCTCTTGGGATTTGGGCATACACCCACATGCACCTTGTGTGATTTCCAAGCTGCTGGTCTGAGACTCTAACTGCTTAGGCGTCCATGTGGGATCCAGCCACCTGAACAATGCCACCTCCACCTGCTGGCCCCTGGTATTTTTTTCTTATTTTTGCCTAAATCCTACGTACAAATATTGTTATCTATTGGTAGCACTAACAAAAGTCGATTAGCATTTTCTACCTAAAGAGATCCTTGTAAGAACTAAGTTTATGGATACACAATATCCTTAAGAAACACATACACTTATTTTGAATTATTACATTATCACTTATATCTTTTTATATTTCATTTTTCTTTGTCTCCTTTTAATTGTTTCCTTGTGGAAAAATGAAAACTTTTTAAAACATCTATATTCTTAGGTTCATATCAATTCAGTATGTCAATTGTATGTTGTTAGATATTGTAACTGGCAGTCATTATCACCCCAGCTACTGACAGCATGGGGTCCTGGTAGCCAGCTGGCCTGCTAGTCCTCCAGAATAACCAAAGAGCCTCACCTGGGGACCCTTCCAACCTGAGGATATCCTGTGTAGGAATTCTTCCAGGAAAAACAGTCTTAGCCTAGGTCTTCCACAAAGCAGAGCTGCAGACAAAGGCTGGTCTGCAGATAGGTTATTTTAGAGTGTGATTCCAGACCCACACTGGGGGACCAAAATGAATAAATCAAAAATGTAGGATGGCCTATCCAAAAACCATTGGATTTCAAGAATAGCAGTAATAAGGCAGATTTGCATGTTGAAGGGTTATTTTAGATGCAATGTATAAAGAATGGAATAGATGCCTGGAATTGTGTTTGTTATAAATTCAGAGAAAATAAATTTGGGAAAATTCAGAAGCAGGGAGCTCGACCAGACTCTCTTGTAATTACTATGTGTGTGGTGGTGGTGATAGAGGAAAATAGAAAGATTTAAAAATAGTTACATCAGGAAAAAAGAGCGGATTTGATGACTAATAGGTGAGAGAGAGAGAGAGAGAGAGAGAGAGAAAGAGAGAGAGAGAGAGAGAGAAAGAAAAGTTCTCTACAGACTGACATGTTAGGGACCACAAAGGGAGATATAATTGTTATTACATCTAGTAGAAACATTGATAATTATAAGCTGATACAAATAAAAACTCTATAATTTTAGAGAAGGGGTATCATTTATATAGTACAATATGCAAAAGTGTAACTTTGCATATTTCTAATAAGGTCATTTTTCTGCTAATAGTAGAAGAAAAAGGAGAACTTGCCAATTTGAGGTCATTATCTTCTGGCCTTACTCAACTGATTCCAGTTTAACTCAACAACATTTGGATAAACCATCAGTCTCTCTAGATTTTGTTTCCACTTCTCATTTGTGTCCCTTTGTTCTCCACTTTGTAGAGAAAGGTTGTAAGGGGAAGAGACTGGGGAACATGTTCGTATTCTCCTGGGGCTCTGGCTGACTATGATTGCTGCCACTTGCAGCAAGGTCTGGGCTCAATTTCTAGCATGATCTTTTGGCACAGATAAGGCATGATGACTCTCCTTACTGTCTGTGCTCCAGAAGGCAGGGTTGAACTTCTGGGTCCTGGCAGTAGCTCTGTCTATTTAATCTAGAGTTTGGAGTTCTTCTTTTTGTCCCTTATTATGATAGAAGATCTTCCACAGCCACTGTGCAGATTTGAGAACTTCTGGATTCTTTTAACATCACACAGGTCAAGGAGACTTGGGTTAAATCACCCAGAACCGGCTGTCCAGACTCATTTCTGTCCTAGTTGCAATCCCATTTTTGTGCTTTAATACAGCAGTCCTAACCTTTTTGGCACCAGGAACCAGTTTTATGAAGATAATTTTTCCATGAACCTAAGGGTGAGGAGGTGGTTTTGGGATGATTTGAGCACTTTACACTTATTGTGCACTTTATTTCCATTATTATTATATAATGTAGTATTTCCAGCCACTCCCCAGCACTAGCACCACTGCCTCAGCTCCACCTCAGATCATCAGGCACTAGATTTTCATAAGGGGCATGCAACCTAGATGCCTGCCATGTGCAGTTTACAATAGAGTTCGCACTCCTATGAGAACAGCATGCTGCCACTGATCTGACAGGAGGGGGAGATCGGACAGTAACGTGAGCTACGGGGAGCAGCTGTACATACAGATGAAGCTTTGCTCACTTCCTGCTGTGTGGCCCAGTTCCTGAGAGACAACAGACTGGTTCTAGTCTGTGGCCTGGGGTTTGGGGAACCCTGGTATAATGAAAGTAGGGAGGAGATATACCTTATACCTCCAGCTTGAACATGGGACAGCTCCTCAGAATTTTTTCTCAATAGCTCATATTCTGCTAGTCTTATGCCCCTCCATATCTCTTTCCAATCCCTAAACCACTTCCTTTTTCTGTCAAGTGCCAACGTTTTCTTCTTGCATATTATCCTTCCAAAGTAATACTTATAAAATTCAATGAGCCCCAATCACTTTGAAATTTAGATATGTAAAGGGAGCCTTTCTCCCATAATAAGACCTAGCTATCGAGACTACTGGAAATCACTATCGACTGAGCAAATTAAATTTGCAACTGAGCAATAGCATCTCTTTTTTAAAAAGACTTATCAGTTCTTATACTGTAGTGAGGACTATCTTTGAAAGAAAACTGACTAGGTTTCCAGCAGACTAGGAGAATAAAAAATTATATGATTGAATGCATTAAAAGTAAGCAATCATGCTCATTCAGGATGGTGGCTATAGTCTGCCATATAGTATTAAAAACATGTGGAAATCTACAGAGAATTGGATGGTTGAAATAATTGGGTAAATTTGGGTCCATCTCTATAGATATTTGGGGGCCTATCTCTATAGTTATAAGGTTGCAATATCTAACATTATGTATTTTATTAAATTAAATTTAAATATTGTTCTTTTCTGGGCTCCAGCAAACAGATTGCTTTTAGTTCTGTCCTCAGTTCATGTGGAATGGAGACAGAGTTTTTATGTTGTATTTATATATTGTCTTACATTGAACTCTCCCCTTGGACTAGAAGAAATTCTGGGGGAAAAATGTTATGGAGGAAAAGGAAATAAATTCCAAATATTTACCCTACAGCACTGAATTTAAAAATGTAGTAGGGAAAAATGTAACTGCATTTGGCCCCAAATAAAAATGAATAAGTAATTAAAGATGTCATTTACTTCAAACTTTTTATATAAATGCTAGTATTTTCAAAAAGCATGCATTGTTCATGTGTAAAGCAATCACTAGAGAATGGGACTGATAAACAGCACCAGATTCTAAACACATTAGCATTTAGATATTATCCTATCTCTTTTGTTTTTTATAGTTGATTTTTAATAATTCTGGAAGTTTACTGGCTCTTTTGCCATTCTACAATTAGATCAAATTAAGTTGAAATTTGTAAAGATGTCAGAAATGTTTGAATGAATACAGCTAATAGGTGGAGAAAAGTAATTTCATTTTGGAAGAACTAAGGTATCCTCGGTTATTAAAAATCATAATGGAAAAGATTCCAGAATTCTCTCCAGTTCATCTTTGTGATTCTGACATAAGTTATTCAAAAGTTTCAATTTCTGAAGGATTAATGAAAATAGTAACCCAAGGGCTGGTTAAGCCCTGATAGAGGATGTATCTCCCCCATGATATGTTGCCTAAGGAAGAGACTGCATATTGAGATTATGCTTTTCATTGGTTTGACCCAGAAAGACATTATTTATTTTTACAATGTGTTGTTGCTCTCCACAAATTTTCTTTTTAATTGTCAGAGGGCATATGCACTCACCAAAGAGACAGAGAGGTAGAGGTAGAAAGCACTCTCCAATGGGTTGTGGTCAAGCCACAATCCCTTCTCCATTTGTTTATCCTGTCAAGATTTGGAGTATCAGGACCAGCAGTTAGTGTAATGGCTATGTCGCTGGGCTCCCATGTAGTCAACCGCGGTTTGAGTCCCGGACCCGGTGGTTTAAACTCACACCAGGCACGTGTGCGTGTATGCCCAAGATCCTGAGAGGAGAATGGAGGAG
>NW_006159708.1:589069-591438 GCF_000334495.1 Tupaia belangeri chinensis | reverse complement strand
ATATTGAGATTATGCTTTTCATTGGTTTGACCCAGAAAGACATTATTTATTTTTACAATGTGTTGTTGCTCTCCACAAATTTTCTTTTTAATTGTCAGAGGGCATATGCACTCACCAAAGAGACAGAGAGGTAGAGGTAGAAAGCACTCTCCAATGGGTTGTGGTCAAGCCACAATCCCTTCTCCATTTGTTTATCCTGTCAAGATTTGGAGTATCAGGACCAGCAGTTAGTGTAATGGCTATGTCGCTGGGCTCCCATGTAGTCAACCGCGGTTTGAGTCCCGGACCCGGTGGTTTAAACTCACACCAGGCACGTGTGCGTGTATGCCCAAGATCCTGAGAGGAGAATGGAGGAGAAGGGACTGTGGTGTGGCCATCCCCCCTGGGGGATGATTTCTCATTTTCTATCTCTCTGTCTTTCTCTGTCTGGCAAGCACATGCGCCCTCTAGCAAAAACCTCTCAAGATTTGGGGTATGTGTGTACATATGCCTGGCATGTTTACAAGGCACTGTAGCCAGGATTTGAACCACAGTAGGCCCTGTATGATCTGGATTCCTTAACCACTGGGTTTCAGGCCAGTTCTAATTTCTAAAAAAAATAAATGTTGGGCTAGTCCCATCGTGCAGTGGCTAAGCTTTGTGCATAGGGAGCTAAACCTACATAGCCAACTACAGTTTGGGTCCTGGCCCCAAGATCTGGAAAAATAGACCAGGCATGTCTGAGTGTGTGCCCAAGATCCATGATGGGAAGTACAAATAGAAGAAGGACTGTGGTGTGGTCGTGCCCTTTTGGGGATGCTTTCTCTCTCTTTCTCTGGCAAGCACATGCACCCTCTGACAACACTAAACTTTTTCTTTAGAGTAGATTTAAAAAATTTAAGAAGTCTCAAGGACATTTAAAGCCAGGGCTTTTAGAAGGAAATAGGATAATAAGAGAAAGATGAGTTCTTTTTTAAATTTATTTTTTATTTTTTTAAAGAGATTTTTGCTATAGGGTGCATGTGCTCGCCAGAGAGACAGAGAGTGAGAAATCAGCCTTCAGGGAGATGGCCACACTGAAATCCCTTCTCCCCCATCCTCCTCTTGGGATTTTGGGCATGCATGTATGCACACGTGCCCAGTGTGAGTTTTAAGCCACCAGTTCCAGAACTTGAATCGTGGTTGCCTGCATGGAAGTCCAGTGCCATAAGCTCTAGGCCATCTGCTGGTCTCAGAAGATGAGTTTTAAGAAGTATTAAGAAAAGATTTTAAAGAGTAGCGACAGTAAGCCAATTGGTTCAAAAATATACTAAAACTAATTATTGAAATTACATTTCTAGATTATCTTTGGGTTACAAAAATAATTTTTCTTCAGGTTAGAGCCCATATATTTCTAAAATAGGGGCAACTCTACTATGCTGCTTTACAATAACACTGATGCCAACTGTGAAGAAATTGGTTGCGATCTCTACCAAATTATTCTATTTAGATAGTCCTCTTTCAGGTCCATACTGTTTAATAAAAATTCCAAGAATAGTTACCTTGGATGGTGTGGAAATAAGAGGTGGTTGGAGAGAAAGTTGAACATCTTTCTCCTTCCTTTGCCACATATTAACCTTGGTGGCCTATGTTTGATGACACACCTCTCTTGGCAGGCAATGACAATAGGTGTGCAGGGGAACACACCCAGTTACTCCTGAATGGCTTTTTCATATTTGAAAACCAGTATGCAATCCCCATCAATTATGCTTCAATGCCAGTAGCAACTCATCATTTTAAAGTCTTTGACAGTGAGAAAATACTTTTTAATTCTAAAATGTGTCCTGGCTTTCAATTGCATTAAGCAATTGAGGAGTAGTGTTGCCTTAAACATGGGAATTTAAAAAATACATACATGAAATCAGTTAAATTATACTAGTATCCTGGAGTTCTACCACATGCTTGATACCATGTTATATCTATTCTTAGAAAGTGAAATTATCCTTTTAAAGACAAAGAAAAAAATCTGTCCCAGTGTGAATAAAGTAAATTAATAGACATTTGGGGCCAAAGAACACCAGAGAGGCAGATGCATGGGGTTGAGAGTCTGTTTTCTAGACAAGTTTTGATTAATCATCAGCTGAAAAGACTACAAATTCTGAGTCCTGTGGAGATTGAAAACATTGCCTGGCATACTGATACAGCTAATTTGTTTATGTTAAGGAAATAAAGAATAATTATAGACAAAGCCAAAGGCCGTTATGAACTTAATTAAATACTTCCTGTGACATTTTGCAAATTGTTCGTGAATTGGCATTGTGCAGATGAAAGTGGCTGGTGAGGTCAGTTGAGCATGTCAGTGTGATTCTTTATTGTTGTTGCAATAGTCCTGTAAATGCATAATTCTAGGG
>NW_006159708.1:584636-588823 GCF_000334495.1 Tupaia belangeri chinensis | reverse complement strand
TAATTCCAGGGAAAGACTTGCTTTGCTCTGAGGGAGAAGGTCATGTATTTCCTTTACTACTAATTCTTCTTTCTCCCTAAATAACTAAATGCACAATTATAGTCCTCCTTATATTCCTCTCAGTTTGAGAGATGTGCTAGGTCTATATAGTGCTGTGGTTAGGTAGGCAGCTACGTTCACTTGGTCCCCTTGCTCATCATTCTAATACCAAAATACTTCAAGTATTATTAGACTGCTTTAGATATTAATGATCAGGAGTCTAATTAATTACTATCCTTCAAGGTCTCTGGTTTACTCATGGTTTCTACTGCTAAAGGCTTCTGCATATGGCAGTCTCTAAGTATATACTTGGGACTGCCAGCTGTTATCAACTTCTGATTTCTCTGGAAGGTTTCTACATTCAAATTCTCCAGCATAAGGAATGTTGCCAGGTTAGTTAGACACACTTCTGACCCTCTTTAGTAAATTTTCCGTGCCAAATCATTTCAGATACTTCTGGCCACAAAGAGATTGGCTGCCTTTGGGAGAGGTATAAATTTGTTCCACTTTGTTATGCCTTTTAAAAAACTTTTTAAGGAGCTTTGAAAATACACACAGAGTATGATAGACTCCTTAATATACAGAAATGTAAAATCCTGCATCATCAAATGCTATCTGCCATAATTGAGTGTTTGTTGTGTTTTAGATACTGAATTGAAACACAACAATGCCCAGGAGAAAGTATTATAAACAAGAAAGGGTAGCTTCAAAAAGGCTAAAAAATGTGTCCATGGTTTTAATATCAGTAACGGTAGAACCAGGACTTTGATCTACATTCTGTGTGATTACAGTATTGATTTCCTTGCCAGCTGCATATGGGGTTACAGAAAAGACTAGACCTAAGAAAAGTTGGCTATATTTTTACTACCAATTTGTTGGTATATTACTTAAAGTCCTATAGGTAGTAAAATTTTCTCATTTCTAAGAGGTTGTTGTGGTCAAGTAATGGTATTACTCTTTAAAACAGAATTTATAGAGGAATGAATGAGAGATTGATGTAAAGCTCTTAATAAAGTTCTTGATGGGAAATAGTTCCTCAGTACGTTATTATTGCTGTGGCTATTTATTGACTACCTTCAGGTAAAGTTCCACAATGCATAAATTAATTACTTGCTAATTGTGGAGGCAGAACACAGACATAATTCTTTTAATTTATCCTTTTTTTTCTAATGACTTATCATTATTCTTTTATAATTAACCATTTCTCTTTCTCCCTTCTTTTCAAGTCTGGGTCTTTAGGCAGGTATGATTAAGTTATGTGACTCTCCCTCTATTAATGTTTAATTACTAAGGTTAAAACAGAAGAAACTCCACAGCATCTTTG
The DNA here is from genome assembly GCF_000334495.1 of Tupaia belangeri chinensis. Classification (NCBI taxonomy): domain Eukaryota; kingdom Metazoa; phylum Chordata; class Mammalia; order Scandentia; family Tupaiidae; genus Tupaia; species Tupaia belangeri. The sequence goes on along the minus strand of NW_006159708.1, from coordinate 587,460 downwards.
TTGGCCCAAAATAATTTTTGTTTCTAAGCATGTCCTTGAATAGGCTGATTGAGTTATGGAGAAATAAATTATTTATTCTTTAGTCATCCATCCAATATTGATTAAATTTGACATGTGGGACCAGCAGTTGGTGTAATGGCTAAGTTGTTGGACTCCCATGTAGTCGACCACGGTACAAGTCCTGGACCCAGAAGCTTAAACTCATGCTGGGAGTGTATACATGCGTGCCCAAGATCTCGAGAGGAGAATGGAGGAGAAGGGATTGCAGTGTAGCCATCCCCTTGGGGGATGATTTCTTGCTTTCTGTCTCTCTGTCTCTCTCTGTCTTTCTGGTGAGTGCATGCACCGTATAGCGAAAACCTCTAAAAAAACCCATAAAAACAAAAAACAAAACTTGACATGTGCTTGATGCTGAGGACATATTATCACACTAACATGTAATATGTTATTTCAATGTAAAATCTTATTGGATTCTGATGCAGAAGATCTGCCGATCGGCTTAAACATAAGATGACTTATTGGTTAATTACTAGTAGTAGTTAGTTTTTGTACATGGTCCCAACATAAAGATTATCCTCAGTGATTTGCAAATTGAAAATTCCACAGCATACATACTATGGATAATTTGTATCATCTCTCCCCATCAGACGCCAGAAAAACTGTAAGCCGTAATTATGATTACATAAAAGCCAAAATAAAATAAAATAAAATAAGAGTCATGCTAACTTGACTATTTCTTTTGTTTTGGGTATTACAGATAATTCACATAAATAAGCATGTTTTTATGCTAATTATCTACATGTTTCAAAGCATTAGTTATTTTTTAAAGGAATGTAATTAAAGCCTGAGGAACTAGGCAGCATATTTATCCAAGCATTATAGGACTTTAGAATATGTTAAGAATCAACATGATTCAATTTTGGAATATTGCTGCTTTGCTACTTAAAACACGAGCTACTTTTCTGAAATATGTGTATGACCCAGGAGACATATTTTTAAATGCAATTCTGCATATCTGTACAAGAGTGCATTTTGGGTTTGATATTAAGGCTTATGCTAGTTGTTTTTACTTATTAAACTGGAAAGCTGATTCAAATCTTGATTTGTATCAAATAATCCAATATGTTTCATTCTGCCAGGACTGAGATTTACATCAATGAGATAACATTTGAAAAGGGTGATTTTGATTATGCACCAAGAGGAAAAGCACTTCAGGATCTGTGTGTGTGTGTGTGTGTGTTTACACATACATTTGCATTTGTTTTTATATTAAAATTCATAGACTTTCATGTTATTCTTATTTTCTAAAGTGTTAGGGATTCCATAATCATGAGAATTTCCTTTTTATATAAAAATTAGAAACAAATAGTGCAGACATAGCAACATGCCAGTTGGGGGAACTGCCTTTGGAACTTGACACACAGTGAATGTAAGGAAGGACAAATTAAGTGTAATCCCCAGCCATACACAACACTGTGTGTTCTCTGATTCCCACAAAGACAATTGAGAGGACCAGGGGAATTATCTAAATAATGAAGATAATTAATTAATTATCTCCTTTTCTTATCAATTGGAAACCAGATTTATTAGTGCCCAGCACTTGTGTTTATCAATGAGAAGAAATAGTTTTTGCTGAAAGCAATCACTACTAAATTGATAATTTAATAAAAGAACCACTGTAGAGAAGGTGCTGTATTGAAAAATGAGCCCTGAAATCATGGAACTTAATTTAGCTAAGATAGCACAGATAGAGTTGACATTAATTTCAAGTGGTCTGTATGTCTTAATCACTGAACAGGTAGCTTCAACAAGTGGATCCTAAATATAACTGTCATCAGAGGCATCAGCAAAGGTTGTCTATTGTCTGTCTGTCTTTTACTTTTAGTATGGAGCTCTCTAAGAAAGTGATTACTTTTAGTATGGAGCTCTCCAGGAGTTAGTGTTTCATGAAAGCACGCAAGTTGATTTTCATGATCAGCTATAATTGAGAAACACTAGCCTATGTCAACAAATAGTAAAGGAGACCTCCTTATGTTAAAGTGGTTAAGAAAGTCATCATTTGGAAATTTTCCATGACACCTACCCAGATTTAGTTAGCCAGGTGGTAAGAAATGCAAAAAGCATTTTAGGATAGAGACAAAGGAAGTAGGAGAGGCAAACTGAAGGGTGAGGAATTATACCTGTAGTGACTGGAGCAGAGATATCTTCTAAGAAGCAGAAGAGAAAATGAAAAAGTAGATAGGATAAGATCTTAGACTACTTTGAGTAGCAAGATAAGTTTGCAACCTCCTTTTGGAGAGATGTTCCATTCATTTCTTGTACTATATTGGCAACTCACAAAATGGTTTCATTATGGCCTCATCTGGATCACTTTTATAACTGGTGGCAAAAGTTTCACTAAAGTATTTCACACTAACTAACTATATTGTTAAACATAGGACTTTTTGAAATGTACATTTTCAAAAATGCTGTGATAAGAGGACAACTAGAAAGCTTCAAGTGTTCATAGTATAAATATTGTTTATTTAAAGTAAATATAAATGGAAATAACTCAAAAATAAGTATAAGCTTACTTTTTTGTCTTAATTTTATAGTAAATTTTATCCTTCAGTAAAATTTATGTGTGTATATAAGTTAAAAATCAAATAGAAATGGACTCCTATTCAGGAATGAGAATAAATGATCTACATTTGCATGTGACAATATGAATACAGCCTTCAGTTGGGTTATCCAAGTCTCAAGAACTTTTCTTTTAAAATTTCCCTTACTCTTTTTTTTTTTTTTTTTTTTTTTTTGCCATCCTTCATTTCAGGGGGGCTAATTC
>NW_006159708.1:573109-584527 GCF_000334495.1 Tupaia belangeri chinensis | reverse complement strand
TTTTTTTTTTTTTTTTTTTTTTTTCTGCCATCCTTCATTTCAGGGTGGCTAATTCCAAACCCTGAGGTTCTCTGGGAATCTATAGGATGAATCATCTTGCTTCTCCTTAAGCACAATTCAGTCAATACAATGTCAACTAAGTCAATTGTTATTCTTTTGTTTGTCATTTTCCCAACTTTGGTAACCTTTCTAATCTACTGCTATCTACCCTTCAGTTTTCTTTTTCCTTTTAGGCTTATACTTTCAGTTACTTTATTATAAATTTAATGAAATTTTTGGAGAAAGCAGAGCTAATGTTTTGCATACAGTCTACTATGTTTAGCAGAATGCCTCTGATTGTTTTCACTGGGTTTTATAGCAGTGTCTACAAGTATTCTAAAGAGTTAGATGGGGATTATGGTGTCAAAATTCCATAGCTGTGCTTCCTGACTTGTTGCAAATATTCACTTGTTTTCCTTAGCTGAGTTTACTCTTTGAGTGTCCTCAAGTCACTCCCAAGTAGGCTTCTCCTATTTGGCTTTAAATAGGATTACATTTTGATCCTCTACTGTCCTCAATGTCATTCTCATGTCTAGTTAAGCCAGTTTCAGTCAACTATTGATGTCTAATTGCAGGTGAGGAAGCTTTGTGTGCCACACACTTACTTCAAATAAAGTAATAGAATATTATAGAAACTATTTCCCAGCCAGTTACACAGCTGGGAACAGATTTTGAAATATGTCAATGGAGCTGGTAAAAAGGAAAGTGGTACCCATACCAAGAACCTGCTTTGTGGAGATGTAGAGAATATGAAGCGAGAATAATGAAAAAAAAAAAAAAAGTTAAGTTCCTTCAGTTTGTAGAAGTATGACTCTATAATCAACTTCTCTTTAGTTTTTTACTTTGTTATATGTTAATGTATTCTCTATTTCTAAACAAGTATTCTCCTAAAAAACTAGTTTATGTTTTAATGTTTTGTTGCTGTTGTAATTATTAAATTTTCCTTATATTTCTCAGCAATATAGTCAGTCTACATTGACTCGTACACTAGTCCAAACCACACACTAAGGTCTTTTGCAGACTGTTTACTGCTTCCTGATTGGTATCACTGGTATAAGGAGCTCCTGTCTGCATTTTATATGCCTTTGCTTTCTTCCAAAGACAGATACTAACCATATAATGCATTTATATTGAGCTGACATGGAGGTTCACCATTCAAGACAATGTGGGGGCAGTTGTAAGAGGAAATTGTTTTAGTATTAGTAACATAATCAAATTTCAATTACAGTGAAAAATATCATGGAAGGTTATCATGAGAGAATGAAGTATGCAGGTAGATAAAAATCTTTTTACTACACAAGGCATAGCCCAGGTACTACTTAAGGACAGGAACATATCTCATTTATATTTGTGTCTCTCAAAACTTTGAACCTGATAGATGTTCAGTAAATGATTGTTTAAAAAAATTAAAATATTAGTGAGGTAGATCCTGCTTGTTAGAGCTACTTCCTGGAGTCTGGTTTCCTAGGGATCCAGACAAGGCTCAGAGAAGCATGACCATTTGGGGTTTAGTCCCAGAACAGGGCACACAATTATGGCTCAGGGTGTTCTACCTTATGTTCCTTGATCACTACTAGGCCCTTGACAGTAACCCATAAGGACAGTTTTACTGTCTGTCAGTCATGTTTTCCCCTTTATGCAGCCATGCTCCTTTGATTTCCTTAAATGAGACACTTTTACATTGTGTGCATTACATACTCTGGCCAACATCAACCTACACTTTAAAACTGTGGCACATCCTAAATGATAGATGAATTAAGATAAAAGTATGCCTTAGTAAGTTCATTATTTTAATCACTCTAGCTTGTTTTCTTTGTATTTTACTAATGCGGTTTGATGGTACTTGTATCCTGAGGCTGTTTAATGAAGGACACATTTTTAGAGACTCAAGAAAATAAACAGATAAATTGTCTCTGCATAGCTCTTTATCAGATTAAATGTTCGTTATCAGACATTTATTTTTTGCAGGAAGTAAACAAAATGTTTTCATCTCTGCTCATAAAAATCAAGGATGAAGTTTATCTCTTCACTGAGAATCTGGAAGGCAAGAGTATAGGAAGCAACAGCAGCTGTTTTTATTGGGATCACGCCCAGTCCTTACCCTATACCAATCAGAGTGTTATTTGGTCAGAATATGTTCTTAGTTTGTGTTTAAGACACAGATTTAGTCTATATCATCCCTGAGTGGGGGGGTACAGAAGAGAAAATTAGTCATTCACTTGTTTAAAGAACTTTATTTAGGCAGATAATTTTCAGAACCACTGCAATAGGTGTAGGGACCACTGTAAGAGGGTCTGCAAGGAGGGACAGAGATTGGGCTCAACTCCAAATACAATTATAAAATGTGGAAATGTATAGCCAAGTAACAGGGTATAAGCAGTCTGAGGATGGAAAATTACTAAGAGGAAACATAAGAAATAATGAGAAAGATTCTGGCTATATTGATCTAACAGGATTCTTGCCGAAGGCAGGCCAGAGAGATCAGATATCACTTGGGAGATGATGGAGGATGAAGAGTCCAGTCAGATATCAAGGGGAGAGGATTCTGGTTAAACTGTTTTAGCAGGACTCTTGCCAAAACTGATGCAGAGACTAACATGGCAGTCCAAAAGTCAGGAGCTGGTTAAGAATTCAAAGGAGACTAATGAGAGTTCATTCAATGGAGTGAATCCTTATTGACACCCATCTTTGGAAGAAATTATGACATTTTGCTTTGGACCCAGATCTTCTACTAACTTTAAAAAAAAAATGTTTATTATTATTGTTGCAACTATTTTGCTATGTCAAGGATATATTCATGATTATTTTTATACTAATAGGATTTTAATACTATTGTGCTGTCTTGAAAATAATGATGCATTTTTGCATAGAAAAACATATGTCATGACTTTCTCGACAACCTAATATGTGGGAAACTGCACATCAGCAAGTCCGCCGAGGCCATTTTATGAGTCTTATACTATCTCCATTTTAAGGAAATCTTTAGGTTTCGATTTCTCTGCAAGCCAACAATCATATAACGCCAAAGGCCACAATTGGCTCCCCTTCAAAACCTCACCTTCAAAACCATACTCTGATTAGCCACTACCCATGGCACTCACCAACTGGCGAGCCTAGAATCCCTCAGATTTGCATATATGGCACCTTATGATTGGTCTATAAGGCAACCAATCATAACCCACCTTCTACAATCCTTCATTAGTCTATAGGACAGCCAGTCATGACCCACCAACATGTATGTAACCATGAACCCTGGCCCACAATAAACGGACAGTGATTAGCCACTACCCATGGCACTCACCAACTGGCGAGCCTAGAATCCCTCAGATTTGCATATATGGCACCTTATGATTGGTCTATAAGGCAACCAATCATAACCCACCTTCTACAATCCTTCATTAGTCTATAGGACAGCCAGTCATGACCCACCAACATGTATGTAACCATGAACCCTGGCCCACAATAAACGGACAGTTCTGAAGAGTATGTAACCATGAACCCTGGCCCACAATAAAGGGACAGTTCTGAAGAGTTGTAACACTGCGTCATCTCCGCGCTGCTCGTCCTGTCTCTCACTTCTTCCCTCAGGAAACCTGTTCGACTGTCTTACGGGTCGGGACACTGATATTTGGCATAATCTTCAGAATTGCCTCACCACATTTTCCCTTCTGTTAGGAATGGAGGAACATCTAAGATACAGAAGTTATTCATGTCCTGTCACTTTTCTACCTAGAATTGCATAAGGCAAAGGATATGCCTCACTACAAATATTTCAGCAAATTTTAGTTTGTAGATCTACTTTGGATGAGCAGAGGTGAACTGGAGATTGCCTGGGTACATTTATTAAGGAACCCAAACTTGATAAATTTGCCAGCAGTTTGTGGGTGTATATAGCACCACCAGTTACTTCCTTGGTATCACTCCCCATGTGGCCCTCAAGTTGAATGTCACATTCACATGTTTTCCACATTGTTCTCTATTTTAAGTTTGAGTTAGTCACTTCATGACATTCTATAACAAAACTCTCTAATGTAGCTATTGTAGCTAAACAAGGAATAAAACTAAGGTTTAACCAAAACAGAGAAGAATGTGCATTCATACAGACAGATGGACTACATGTGTATTGTGCAGAAACCAATTAAGGTGAGAAATTCTGTGTCTGTTTCAAATTATTGAAAGCTTTTCTTAGAGCTATAATTACTTCCATGGTGGCTCTTGTTGACATTCCTCATTTTGAACTGAGCATTTCAGGCAATTCTAATTCCTATATGTATTCTATTTAATGGAGTATTCAATATGTAGTTCCTTTTAATAGTCAAAGAGTAGCTTTTCTTACAGAAGGATGACTGCTATCTCCCTGGAAATTGCTTAATGTTCCAAATAGGGATGAATTCCTGAAATCATTTATCAACTTCTAGAAGTATGTGTTTTGTGTGTAAATGGTTAGGGGAAAGTACTGAAGCACTGCCCTGATTTCACTGACATCAGGATAGAAGGCAAGGGATATGGTAGCCTAGCTTTATTAGGGCAATTTGAATGTAGGAAACATGCTCATCATCATTGTGCCTTCTACGAAGGATAAAAAGACAAGAGCACAGCAAGACTCTCCTTTTTAATGTTGAATAATAGCCATCATTTTTCACCATGACTTTTTGAAAAGTATAATTTCTGTTTCTCTGTAAGACACAGAGTGCCCTCTGAGCTCTTTGTTGGTAGGCTTCCCTTGTCCCACTGCGTGGAGTAGAAGTGCACATTGTACCAGTCATTAGCAGTGCTTCTGAGAAAGCACTTCAGAAATACAGGTTGGCAAAGTTAGTGGCAAAACTGTAATCTCTCATAACAGCAGCTATTTTAGTTTAGGGCTGAGAAACAGGGAGTTGTCAGTCACTACAGAGCTCTTTCACCCCTTTGGTTTCTGGAGTAAAGGGCCTTGTAGAGAAGGGAAGATAGAAGAACTTAGGTTTCTTTTATCCTCTGTTTGGTAAGGAGAAAGAGGGGGGAAAACAGACAGTTATTGTATGAAAGAATTCTTCCTCTTTTATAACTTTACTACTTTTTAATATTTATGCCTGATCTGGAGAGTGTACATGGGGTCTTCAAAAAATTCAAGGAAAATATATTTTATGAAAAAATTATGCATGGATTTTATTTTTTTTCAAAATAAAAATAAACCCCCTCAGCAGGGGTGGGTTGACTTGCTGGAGGCGATGCTGGAAAGGAAGACTAAGGTCTCGGTGCCTTTTCATGCATATTCTCAGCCGGACACCCCCAGAGATTGCTCTCTGAGGAGTGACAACTGCTAGGAATCATTGTGCCTTTTTACTGAAAATGCGATACATGCAAGTTAATGGGTGAGGGGCTACGTGTTCTAATTACCAATTCATAAAGTTTTAAAAATGGAGATCAAAGATTCTATTCAGGGTTTGATTAAGGGCAGGTCTATTAATCATTGATACAATTCAACAATTGTTTGATTGATGTAAGCAAGCTTTTGAGAACTTCTGGGAGTGTGGTTTCAGAGAACAGTCCCAGCAGGCAGAGCTAATTATCAGTCAGTACTTGGCGGCAGCCATCTTGCGGTTACTGGTTGTGATTCTAAAAAAGGAAATCTCAAGTACAGATATTAGTTCTTATGGATCTCAATAAAGAATGATATTTATATAATTCTATAGAGATCTAAAATTTATTTAAAGGAATCCTAATATATTTACCTATCCTGAAAGGGTGAAGTTAGTGTTCACTTGATGAGGGCAGGGATACAGCCTTTTCAACTGGTGGTGAAGTGACTAATGAGTTAATGAAAAACTTTGTGGCACACCTAGGCATTCTATTGTGCTGTGGTGTCACCGTCATGTACTTTGTCAGAACATTAGCTACAGTGAGGCGGGGGTGTCCTGGTTCAGTTTCTGCCTAAGAGGTAATTTTTAAGTTTATATAAAATGTGTTTTGAAAGGCCTTCCAAAGATCAAGAAGAACTTTAGCACACCCTTTATTGTGCCCAATGAAGCACTGTAATTAACAGTAAGTGGTCAGGGTAAAGGGGAGTGGTCGGGGAATTTTGGGGAAATCTTACTACAAAGATGTATGAGAAAACTATGTAATTCTTTTATCATAGTATATCAGGGAGTCAGAAGGGGGTCACTTCCCAGCAAGTCTACCACAGTTCCCGGAGCGAATTGCAAACGGCCTTGTGGACATGCTAATTGACCCAAGCATTGTTCCAAGGTGGGGGGGGCTTGGGGGGATACAGTAGTGGCCTTGCCAACATACTAAACCTACCGGAAGCGGTGCTCAAAGGTCAAGGGGCTCAGAGGGGTCCTGGAGCCCCACTGGGTTGGACTCCTCCAAAATAAACCGTATACTTAAAACATATATGCAGTATATATTTGGAGCACTAAGAAGGATAAGACATCAGTTTGAAATAAGCACCTATCAGAGTGACAAGAATGCTGCTAAAACTGAAGTGAAATCATTGAGTTTATCATGAAGTTCAGATGTAAGAATAATGAAATCATTGATCTTTTATTAAAAATTCATGGGGACGATGCCCCAAAGAAATCAGCAGCTTACAAATGGAAATTTTATTTTAAGAAGGAAGAGATGATGTTGAAGATGCCTACAGAAGAAGACCTTTTACAACAATTTGCAAGGGAAAAAACTAATCTTGTTTCTGTCCTAGTGAATAGGCTCAATGATTAACAGCCGAAACAATAGCCAACATCATAAACTTCTCAGTCAGTTCTATGTATACAATTCAGACTTAAAAACTAAAGAGGAGTAAACTTTCTGCTCAATGGGTACCAAAACTGTTGCACTCACATCAGCTGCAGACAAGAGCAAAGCTTTCAATGGAAATTTTAACCAAGTGTCTTTAAGGTCATAAAGTATTTCTTGGAAGAAATGTAATAGGAAATGAAACTTGGCTTTACCAGTATGATCCTGAAGAGAAAGCATAATCAAAGCAGTGGTTTCCAAGAAGTGGTAGTGGTCCAGACAAGGCAATGGCAGAAAGACCTAAGGTTAATCACAGTTCTTGGTTTGTCTTTTTATTTTCTTAATGTTATATTTTGAAGCAGAAAAGTTCTCAATTTTGGTGAAATTCATTTGCCAGAATGATCTTTTATGAATCATGGCTTGTTGTCATATCTAAAAACTCTTTTCCTAATACATGTGCTCAAAGATTTTCCCCAATGTTTTCTTACAATGGTTTTCTCTCTTACATTTTAGGTATATATGCCATTTTGAGTTGTTTGTGTATACAGCAATATAAAGGTTTAAATTCATTTCTATTATTAATAATTTTTGTTTCTCCCACCCATCTTTTTCAGTCTACCTAGAGTTTGTTGAATTATTTTTTATCCTTAAGAAAATTTGTTGATTTTGTAACCAGCAGGTGGCATGGTAGTTAAGGCGCTGGACACTCTCACATGGTCAACCACGGTTCAAGTCCTGGACCTGGTGGCTTGCTTTCTCACTTTCCCTCCCTCCCTCCCTCTCTCTCTCTCTCTCTCTCTCTCTCTGTGTGTCCCTCTCTTGTCAAGATATACAATGAATTAATGAATTAAATAATTAAAATAAATCTTTAAAAATATTTTGTTGATTTCTTTTCCTTCTGTTTTCTATTTAATCTAATTGGTCTAAACTTTTTATTGCTTCTTTTTCCTTCTTGCTTTTTTGTTCTACTTTTGTAGTTCCTTAAGGTGGAATCTTAGGTCACTGACTATGATCATTTACATTTTAAATATAGGGATTTGAAACTATAGACTTTTGCTAAGCATTGCTTTGTTTGCATTATGCAAATATTTATCTGTTGTGTTTTTATTTTTATCTAATTCAAAACTATTGTCTAACCCTACTTGTGATTTCTTCTTTGACCTATGAGTTACTTATAATTGTATTATTTAATTTTCAAGTATTTGGAGATTTCCCAAATTTCTTACTATTGCTTATTTATCATTTAATTCTGCTGTAGTTGAAGAATGTTCTTTGTATTACTTTAATCATCTTATTTAAGGGGTTACCATACAGTTTATCTGGAGAAAATTTTATGTTCACTTGAAAAAACTGTGTTTTGCTCTTACTGTATGGAGTGCTCTATAAATTTCAGTTAAGTCAAGTTGGCTGATAGTTTTTTCAAATCTTTATATTTGATTGTTCTATCAATTACTGACACTCAGGTATTAAAATCTCTAATAATTATTGTTAGATTATCTTTTTTTTCCCTAATTATGTTAACTTTTTCAAATATACCTTGGGGTTCTGTTGATAGGTGCCCATGTGGTTGTATTATTATATTTCATTAGTGGAATAATGCTTATCACTATTAAATGTCCCTATTTGTATTGCATTAAAGGTTATTTCATCTGATATTAGTAAAATCATCACATATTTTATGGTTAAAATTTGTGGATATAGCTTAATTTATATTTTTACCTTCAATCTATTTGATAAAATCCAATACCCTTTCATCATAATAATACTCAATAATCTAGGAATAGGATGAAAATATCTTAACAACATAAAGAATATAAATATAAATATATATATATAAATATTTTGTATATATTATATATTTATATATATTTTATATATTCAAAAGTGTTATACATATAAAACATTTACATATATATATAAATAAAATATATAATGCACATATAATCTACAGCTAATATTGTATTTAATGATGAAAGACTAAATGCTTTTCTGTAAGACCAGGAACAAACTAAGGGTACCTGCTTTCATTATATACTAGAGGGTCTAGGTAGGACAATTAAGCTAGAAAAAGAAATATAAGATATACCAGATTAGAAAGAAAAAAGTAGAACTATTTCCATTTGCAGATGATATAATCTTGTACATAGAAAATTTTAAAGAATCTACTAAAAAAGCTATTAGAACAAATAACTTTAGTGTGTTTGCAAAATACAGAATCGATATATAAAAACATATGCTACTTTTATACAGTTGTAAGAACATTCCAAAAATAAAATTAAGAAAACAATTCCAATTCATTTACATTAACAAAAAAAGTAGGGTCTCAATACCAGTGGTACACAGGTAGCACCATTTGGGAGGCTGAAAGCATCCCAGAAAGGCCTGAGTTTGTTTTTTGGACCAACCTGAAAATGCCAGGTACAGTTGTGTGCACTGTAATCTTGATTGGGTGGGAGTCTGGGGCACAAGAATCATGGTACAATGATTCCCTGACAGAAATACCTATTTTTGGACCAGCAGTTAGGTAATGGCTATGTCGCTGGACTCTCATGTAGTCAACTGCAGTTCGCGTCCAGAATTCGGTGGCTTAAACTCATGCCGGGCACATGTGCATGCGTGCCCAAGATCCCGAGAGGAGAATGGAGGAGAAGGGATTGCAGCATGGCCATCCCCTCTGGGGAATGATTTATAGCTTTCTGTCTCTCTGTCTCTCTCTGTCTGTCTGGCAAACACACGTGCCCTATAAGAAAAAAACCTCTTCAAAAAAAAAAACCCTAGAAATACTTATTTCTGTCTTTTTTCTTTCCCATCTCCCCAATAAAGAAAAAAATACAATGAGGAAAACATTTAGCAAGAGAAGTATAAAACTTTTACTCCGAAATCCACAAAATTCTGTTGAAGTATAAGTTCAAAATAATTGGAAAAGTCCCCCTTGTTCGCATATGTGAGAACCTAATATTGTTAGGATGTACTAGTACTACCCAAATCAAACTACAAATTCAAAATCTCTATCTTAATCTTAACTTGCATCCTGGTGGATACTGAACAACTGATTTTAAAAATTCATATAGACAGAACTAGTGATTTCAGAGAAAAAAAGAAGATTTTCTACTGATAATTCAGCCTCCAGCCCCCAAAGTCAAGTAGAGAGACAAGGGGCAGGCCTTCAGAAGACTCCACCATTGCTCCTGAGAACTAGAGATTTCAGGGGAAAAAAGAGAAATGAAGATTTTCTACTGATAATTCAGCCTGCAGCCCCCAAACTTGAGTAGTAGAGAGCCCCTCTAGCCTTCTCTCTGTCTCTGTCTCTCTCTGCCTCTCTCTCTGTCTTCTTATTTTTGTGTAATTTTTTCTTTAAAAAAATTTTTAAGGTATTCTCTTGGCTTTCAGTGCCTCCTTTATCTTGCTAATAACCCCCTTCCCCCCCACCCCCCTCCAGGAGAGGCAAGGGGCAGGCCTTCAGAAGAAGACTCCACCATTTCTCCTGAGAACTAGTGATTTCACACTTCTGAATGCTCAGATTGAAATTCAAGAATTAGGAAGAAACACACCATCCACCAGATGACTAGAAATCACCACAGGGTCACAAGAAATATGAGAAAGCAAGAAAATACCTCTCTTTCAAGGGAAAAGAATAACTCCTCTTCATCCACAGACAGTTCAATGGAAATCATGGAAATATATGATAAGAATCTAGAATATTCATAATGATGAAACTAACAGAAATGGAAGAGAAGAGAGACAATGAACTACAGAAGATGCAGGAAAAAGTAGCTGACAGGTTCCAGGAGGTGAGGAAATTCTTGCAAAATCTAAAAGAGGAAATACACACTATAAATAATAATCAAATGATCCTGTTAGGGAAGAAGGCTATAATACAGGAAGTCAAAATCTCCCTTGAAAATATTAAAGGCAGACTAGATCATACAGAATATTGAATTTCAGGTGTAGAAGATAAGATCGCTGTCCTAGAAAAATCCACCACAAAGATTGAGAAAATTACTCCCCAAAATGAGAATAATATATGAGAAATACTAGATACAATCAAACGTCCAAACATCCATATAATTGGCATTCCAGAAGGCAAAGGGACTCATAAGGGCACAGATAATCTATTCTATGAAATCCTGCAAAAAATGTTCCAAACCTAGAAAGGCACTCAAAGATCCAGTTCCAAGAAATCCAAAGGATCCCAAGTAGAATCAACCTAAGAAGATCTTCTCCAAGACACATTATAGCCAGATTGACCAAAACCACAAGCAAAGACAAGATACTAAGATTGGCAAGAGGAGAATGGCAAGTTACCTACAAAGGATATCCCATCAGGCTAACAGCAGACCTCTCATAGGAAACAATGTGAGTTAGGAAAGAATAGAAAAATATATTCAGTGTTAAGGGAAAAGCAATTTCAATACTGTACCTGGCAAGATTATCCTCATATGGGAAGAAAATTAAATACAGACACACAGAAATAAGAGTTCAAAAACTAAGAAAATGGCCAACTTAATCGTAGGGACAAGTCTGGAGTTGAATATCCCAGAATTTAATTGGGAAGATAGAACCACAACAGAAGATAAAGTAAGTACATGAGACTGAACTGGTGAAATAGAATTACATGACATTTCACTAAAACGTCACTCATCTTCTATGCCTTGTTTTCCAGGA
>NW_006159708.1:568473-573046 GCF_000334495.1 Tupaia belangeri chinensis | reverse complement strand
AGTGTTTTTGTATGTATGTGTGTGTGTGTGTGTGTGTGTGTGTGTGTGTATATATATATATATATATATATATATATATATATATATAAAATTATTGACGATAACATACATGATTAAACCATTATGCAGTGAATTCTGGATGGGAAATCACATTTTGTATGTTGTGACGATGCTCAGGGAATGAATGTAAATTAATTAAGAAAAAATGGTTCAGAAAAAAAAAAAAGCTCATGGAAATATGTGTAATAGGAAAACTATGTATGAATTTCAAAAAGCTTTTGTACCAAAATAAATTCATACTTTAATTGAAAAAAAAATTCATATAGAATTGCCCCAAAGAGCAAAACAATTTTGGCAAAAGAAAACAAAATTGGAACACATACTAGTTCAATTTCAAAACTTACTATAATACAGTAAGCAAAACACTTTCATACTGGCATAAAGATATAGATCAGCAGAATAGAAATGAGAGTCCAGAAATACAGCTATACATCTATAGTAAACAGTTTTTTTTTTTGTTTTTTTTTTTTTTTTTTTTTTTTTTAACAAGGGTGCTAAGACTCCCTTCAGTATTTTCAAAAACCAGTGCCAGGACAAGTGGATATCTACATGCAAAAAAATAGTTGTCCCCTTATCTTCTTCCACATATAAAAATTAACTCAAAATAAATCAAAGACCTAGATTTAATAGTTAATTATACTTCTTAAAAGAAACCACCAAAGCACAGGCAATAATCTCCAAAATAGACAAGAGGGATTACATCAGATTAAGGTTTCTGCACAGCAAAATATAACATAATTAGTGTAAATCAACAACCCTTCGAGTGGGAGAATATTTTTGTAAACTATACCTCAGAGAAGGGACTGATAACCAGAATACTCAGGGATCAGCCCAAAATGATCAACCCAATTATGTATGTCTCTACTTAATATATACTTACTGTCCATATTCTGTGGTGGAAACGGAAAAATTTGAGGATATAGAAGCATGGAAATTGGTTATGGATACTGAGGACAGTGTGGGAAGAGGGTCAGAGAAGGAGAAGAGCATGAGGAAAGAAATTAAAGATAAAAGTAAAGAGGTAAGACATTTATGGGACGCAGAAATGGGTGATTATCTGTTGATGACTATGTGTATAGTATCTTCTACTGGACTGGTGTGAAGTGTATTCATGTTGGGTAAATTCACTTTACAAGTTAAGGGATAGATAGTTATTGAATGCTTAAAACAAATTAAAATGAAACAAATAGACAAAAATAGTTAATGATACCCTTGTGAAAGGAGGTAAGAATAGTAAGTTTTTTGAAATTAATTAAGCCTTAGTAGGTCAGCAAGCTTATAATATTTGCTGTGCTCACTAGGATCTTAACACTTTTACAGAATTTAGAAGACACTGTCACATATAGGCAGGAGCCAGTAGGCCTGTAAACACTCACATATGCTGGGTTCTGGTATGAAAGTTTGTAGTCACTGAAATCTAATTATATCTGTGGTGAAAACATTAACCAATGTAAATTCTTGAGAAAGGAAAGAAAGCTATGGACACAATGATGAGATTTGCATAAAACTGACCTCAGAGAGATTATTGTATGAAGTCTCAGTTACTTCCTGCACACAGTGTGTAAAATAATTTCTCAAGTATGCATTTTAACAAATAATTGCTCAAGGGCACATCTTGACTAGTTGGCATTAAAGTGAAAGTATCCTAAGCTACCACACACTGTATATTGTTCATTGTAGCCACACCTCCTGCTAGTAGCTATGTTACTAAAATGTGTGCTGTGTAAAATATCACAAATTAAAAATTGTGCTGTTCCTGTGAACTGATGTTATGAGTTCTTAAGGGAAAAATAGGCTTTTTACACCCACTATCATTTCCATCTTTCCTGTAAAAGAAAAACCTTGAACTCTGACATTTTTGAGTATCCACTACAGTTTTCTGGAACTCCTATTTCTGGATGGTCATGTGCCTACTTTGGCTTGAATAAAACATTTTTGCTTGCTTGACAAGCTTATGGCAGACTTCTTTATTTTAAGTTGACAACCTCTTAGAAAATAATTTAGGAGCTAAACATCACTACTATGTACTTGACAATAGATTCTTATATGTGACATCAAAAACATGAAAAAGAAAAGAAAAAAATAGGTAAGTTGGATTTCATTAAAATCTTTTGTACTTAAAATGACACTACCTGATAATTGCAGGTAAAAGTCAATAAAGATCTTTAAATTAAATTTGCTGTAATTTTGTCTTTCAATACTTGCTACATAGACTAAAAAAATTTTTTTTTTTTTTAAAAAAGAAGGCTAAATGTAGCTTCTCTAGTTCTGAATGTGCATCAGACTGGAGTAGAGGAAGAGTTAATATTTAAGTAGGTGATACATTATCTTTATATCACCTTCCTTCTGTTTGTAGAGGCAAATTGGGCAGGAAAAAAGGAAGGAGTAAAACTCCAAAGCTTCTTTCTGTTCTCTGGGCTGCTAACAGTTGAGATCCAAAGTAAATGACTTTTTGTCTCTCATGCTTTGCAAGACTTCACTTGCTGCTCCCTGACAGCATTAGTCTGAGAGAAATAGATGTTGAAGTTGAGGCTGTTGACATCAGATGGAGGAATCTTATATAAACCCAGTGAGCTGAGGAGAACATTATAGAAGGCCTCAAATTCACATTACATATCTGCTAAAAAAGGGGAAGTGGTTCAAATTTTATACTGCTATTTTCAGTCTACATGAACATTGAGGCACAAAGAAGTAAAGAAACTTACCAAAAGCTCCTTAGCCAAATACATTTCAGATATTATACTCTGTAAGAATAATCTGTGGTCTATTAGGACAATCTCTTACACTTCAAAACAAGGTTGCTAAGAAAACAGACCTTTAGATTTAGTTTAAAATATATATTTTTGCCATCAAAAATGGCACTCATCTAGACCCCCTTTTTTAAAACTGGGAAAATGTGACTATTTTATTATTTTACATTTTAAAATAGCCTAGATAGCTGGTTCCCTTAACACATAGACCCTCCCCCAAATTAGGATCATGTTCTTTTATCAAAGAAGAATAACAGAAGGCATTACACTAGAAATTGTTACTAAAATTTTACCATTTTGTACCAAGGCTGGAAGCCTCTCAAAAAATGTTTTAAAAATTTGCAGGCTCTACTTGCATGAGTCATATCACTTCTCAACCCTGTGAGTCCTATTTTGCATACTGTGCTATAAAATATATTAGTTACTTTCCATATTCAATTAATTATTTCTTAAATCGTAAAGCAAATCATACAATGAAATAAAAATAAAAGAGAAAACAATAATATCTACAAGTCCTTGTTATTGGAGTAACATTCTTTGTAGGTTTTGGTTTGTCTTTGTGTTATTTCATCATCATTTTCAGGAAAGATAAAAAGATTCTAATTTTCATGATGCAATATTAACAAATAAAAAATATGGATGGGCCCACTTTTTCTGGAAAATATTTCAATAAATATCTGTGCCATACTGCCATGGTAACTACATTTAGAAAGCAAGTACATTTTCTTGAGAATTTGAATAATATTGTTTGTCGAGTGTTGCTGAAGAATACCAAACTGTTTGCTAAGAATATTCTAGCTGATAGAGACCATAAAATATGAGAAAATTTAAGTCCTGATAATACTGAAGTTCTAATGTTGGGTTTCTTATATTTCTCAGGAGTCTTTAAAATGATAGATATTTAGCATCTTTTATGTTCAAGAAGCTATGCTAGGGATGCAGGGGCAGCAGGACATAGCTATTCAATGAGCTAAAACCTCAGAAGAGAGATACAGATAACAGCAAGATGAGACAGAAAGTTAAAAGTGTCACTGGGGAGGGACAAGGAAAGAGCTATATAGGGATTATCTCACCAGTAAAGCTGCTGATTGCTGTATGACCGTTTCTTTTCTGTAATACTTTTACATCCAACATGTTCCAGCCACTCCATGAATGTTTTTGTAAGTGCTTGACCCAAAAGACACATGATAAAGCTTTGAAATTAGTCTGCTACTTACATTGAAAGAGAGTATCTCCAGTGGGAATCCTCTTTCAGGAATTCACTTCAAAACCTGAGTAGAGGAGGAAGAACTTACAGAACCTTGGAAGAGACAAATACTACATACATATGAGATATCTTCTCTGGGTATTGTCTTCCCATTTCTAGAGATGGTTAGGCAGGGGAAAAAAAAAAAAAAGAAAGGATGAAATTCCAAATTTCAGTCTGTTCTCTGTGCTGCTAAAAGTTGAAACTCAAAGTAAATAACATTTTGTATAGCCATTCTCTACAAAACTATGGAAACCAAGTTATGATTAGTATAAAGAAAAGAACTTGGCAAATTCTTTCTCCCAAAAGCAACAACAAACTGAACAATTTTGTTACAAACAACCATTTCAAGAATTTGGAAGTCAACCAAAGACTTAGAAAAAATTCAGAAGCACATAGTCAAACTGCTGAACAGTTGGCAAAAACTGACAATCTATAGCCTTCTTGGAACAAGCTTCTTTAATAACCCTGGAGTAGGTTAGGCACTGCAGGAGTTCTATAACGGCAGGGCAGGCCA
>NW_006159708.1:542784-568442 GCF_000334495.1 Tupaia belangeri chinensis | reverse complement strand
AACGGCAGGGAAGGCCATAGGAGCCAGCTGCTTCACTACCAGAAGGGGCTCACTAGATTTGGAGCAGAAAGTGGAGCAGCTATACTAAGGCCGGTACATGGTCATAAAAAGTAGCAGTTTCAGTAATAGGGAAGGCCTATTGCACAGCTCATTCTATAAAACACATTTTCTCTGGGAGGGTTAAAGTAGAGGGGATTTCCTTATCAATGTGACTAAAATTGTCCTTTTTGGGATGTGGCTATTATCTTTCTCTGTCTTCTGAGTTCTTGGAAGGTCAGATAAACAACTCAGTTTCAGTTTGGGAGCATGAATAATTCCATTTTGGTTTGGTCTGTTGGGCCTAATATAGGATTTCATTCCAAAGCAATGTCTTCCTATAAATTTTACTTAACACAAATACCTTAAAACTATGATCTGAATGAATGCTTAGTTAGAATATGATGTCTTTGTTGGAATCTTTCTCTTAATTTTATTCAGTTAGATCTTAAATCTAATTATATTAAAAAAACTAGATAAATACAATCAAATTTTCTAATGGCACACAAGTTTTCTTTCACTGTGTAACAAATTAGCTTCAAAATTGATAGCTTTAGAAGTATGGCCAATCATTTGTGTTCCCAAATGAGTGTGGGTTAGCTGGATGTATTGATCAGCTAGTCTCAGCTGGGCTCGCTCATTTATCTGTGTTCTGCTGGAAGATTGGCTGATTGGTCTAGCATGACCTTATTCATGCTTCTGATGGTTGGCTGTCCTCCACTTCAGTGTGACCCAGATGATAGGTGTTTATGTGTCTCATTAGCTAGGAGACAAGCCTGTGTTTTTCAAATAACAGCAAGTCAGACTTCTAAAAAGGCAGAAGTGTTCAGGGCCCTTTATGGCCTAGGCTTGGGACCAGCACATGTCAATTTTGCCCATGCAATCACTAGGGCAAGTCACAAGGCAGCCCAAAAATAAGGGGTGGGAAAATGAATTTCTTGATGATAGGATCGTGGAATCATATTACAAGAGGTATAGAGACAAGTTGGGGAATAATTGCATCCATGTTTTGCAAACAGAATATCACAAAATGATGATGATAACCTAATGGCAAGAGAGAAAGATACTTGGAAATTACGAAGAAAAATATGTGTTTATCATTAGTTTTTCTCTTCTCAACACAACCCCAATTTTTTTCCTGTCGTCAGATATTGCCAAGAGAGCAACGATTGAAGATTTGCTTTCTAATTTCTCACAATATTACTAAAGTTTTCATTATGTAACAAATTGAATTGTTATAGATTTTGGAAAAGTGTTTTGTATGTTTGGAAAATACTTATTCCTAGGTATAACCTCCATTAATAATTATAAAACCAAGTATTTCAGGATATTATCTATAAAGATCACATTATTTCTTTTTTCTTTAATGAGAGAGAGAAAGAAAGAAACAGGCTCTCCTAACAGCATCTTCATGCTGCAATCCACCCCTAGTCTGAGTCAACCTGGATCATGGGCATATATACGCGAGCCTTGTGTGTACAGGGAGGTCTCAGGATGCCAATCCAGGACTCTCCCATGTAGGTCCAGTTATGTCACCACTGCTCTACCACCTGACCCCTAAAGTTCACATTTATATTAATAATATGTCTACATTGATGCTTCTGGTAAGAAAAAGTTAAGTTTTTTTGTTTGCTTTATTTTTCTTTACAGGAAATATCCTCATTGTGTCTGATGTCTGAAACTACCAAATTAATTAATTTCATAAATTGATAAGACTGTTGAATTTATAATGAAAAAAAAGCATAAAGTACCAGAGATTCAGCCAGTGTAGTGCTTTCTTTCCTAATAAACAGACTCCCCAAAGCCTCTGACCTTTGGATTATTAATAGTTCACTTTAACTCCTGTGTATCATCTGAGAAAGTCCACATGCTGCTGGAAGATGGGCTCATTGGTCTAGGATAGCCTCACTCAACCTTTTGTACAGTTTATGGATACCCCGAGGTTACCAAGTGATGTCCAGATATCCTGGCCAGAGAGAACAAAAATAACATCCAGCAGTTTCTGAAATGCAACCAAGGTGTCTTGTGGTTTGAGGCACATTGAATCTTTAAGGGAAATTACAAAAACACTGTAAGTTTTGTTTTCGAATTTTTTTTATGGTCATCACTATTTATAATTCTGTATAAGAATAATGTTTGGATTGGACCAGCTATTAGAGAAGAGTGCTTCTCTAATGGAAACTTTAAAATTTACAAGTTAAAGAAATATATTTCTATAAATACCTAATAAAATAGTGTCTTGAAACTTAATCCCTATTTCTATGAAATAGTGGAGTATTTGGTTCACGTTACTCACTTCTGAAGCAGTAAACTTAGTGCCCCTCTAACATAATATTACTGAAAAATCCATTAGAAATTTTTTTGTTTCCAATGTCAATTTGCCAACACCTCCTCACTCATTAGCCATTTAATGTTTCCTATTTGTGGTTCATAAATAACTCTATGTACTTTTTTCACCCTTCAAACAAACAATGGATCCCAAACCAAAAATATCCTCTAAGTATTTTCAAAAGCTTATGTCTTTTTTAAAGCAGAAAGAAAATGGTAATTATCATTGAAGTGAGCTAAGACTATTTTTCTTCTGTAAAATAAATATACAACATAAAATTAAACTTAAAAGTTTTTATTTCCAAAAATAAAAGTTCCCAATCATTAAGTATATGTAATTTCATTTCTTTAGATTTATAAAAAACATATCATGTAGTGAAGATTTGAAAATAAAACAAAAGGAAGAAGGCAAAATGTGTCTACCAATTCAGATGCTTCCCATTGTCAGAATTAAATGGCTATTTTCATTTTCTTCTCAATCTTATATCAAGCAACCAGATGAAACTTTTTTTTAGCTCTTCTAAAGACCTGTGCTTTAGTCCTCTTTGTTTCTTATATCTTAATGATCTATTGTGGTTCATTGTACAGCAAATAGGTAAAAAAACATAATGTTAGAGATACTAGGCTTAAAGGTATAATCACACAAATAAAATATTTCAAAAAACTGTAGGTAAGTTGATTAACTGTGATATTTGGTTATTCTAATTATAAAAAAAAGTTCATAATTAAAAATTTTGGTTTAAAATGGCCTTCTTGTTTTTTTTTTCCCCCTAATTTATATAATCCAAATACAAGAAGAAAAAAATGTCTTCTTCTATGTTTGTTTTCACATGATATAACACAGTTGTACATATGAGAGAAAGATCTCAAATATTTACTATCTGGTCACTTTCAGAAAATTTTGTTGATGAATATAATCTGTATTGTAATGTTTAGACTGAAAGTTTAGACCACAAAGTTTTTTTTTTCCTATTTTTATTTAGATGAATCATTTTCTTATGGTCCAGTTTTTATATTTGTTGCATTGTAATTTTAAAAACAAAGTGAGGGATGGTGGAATATGTTGTACAAGCTTAAGATACCTTTTTTAAAAATTTTCTGGTTGAACAAGGACACATTTATTATGAGTTTGGTAATGAGTCTCTGATGCAGGGACATGACCTCAGTAAAACAAATTTAACAAATTCTGAGATATAACACACAAGAGACTTCAAAACTTCATGAAAAGTAGAATTAAAAAATAAAAATTTAAAATATAAGCTTTATTTCTCTGTACAAGTGCTGTCAAATTTAAGCCACTTTTGTAAGCAATTATACCAGCTATTTAGTGTATCCATAAAGAACTGAGGGATCCATAAAGAACTGAGGGATCCTGGGAATTTAGCCATGTCAATGCACTCATTTTTACATTGCTAACTAAAGAAAAATTAGTGCCCTTTAAATACTTTTTAAGATTAGGAAACAAAAAGAAGTCAGAAGGATCAGGGCTATAAAGTGGATGCCTAGTGGTTTCCCATTAAACTCTCACAACTCTCAAAAGTGCCCTTGTTCAGTAGGAGGAGTGAGCAGGAGCATTGTTGTGGCAGAAAAAAACTCTCTGGTGAAGCCTTTTCTGGGTATTTTTCTGATAACTTCAGATAACTTCCTCAAAACACTCTCATAAGCAGATGTTATTCCTTGGCCCTTTAGAAAGTCAACAAACAAGATACTTTGAGCATCCCAAAAAACCATTGCTCTTGACCACTCTGCTTTTGCTTCAGTTGAACCACTTCCACCTCTTAGTTGTCATTGCTTTGATCATGCTTAGTTTTCAGGATAACACTGATAAAGCCATGTTTTGTTTTAGGATCTTGGCTAAAATTTACATTGAAAGCTTTCCTCTCATCTACAGCTGATCTGGGTACAACAGTTCTGGCACCCATTGAGCAGAAAGTTTGCTTCACTTTAATTTTTCAGTCAGAATTGAGTATATTGAACCAATGGGGAAGTCTATGGCGTTGGCTATTGTTTCTGCTTGTAATCATTGATGGGTTTCAACTAGAGCAGGAACAAGAATAATTTTTTTCCTTGCAAATTAATTTTTTAAGTAATTATTTTATTTAAATTTATTTATTTATGTATCTAAATTTGACCAGAGAGGGACAGAGTGAGAGAGTGAGAAAGAGATAGAGAAAGAAGATAAAGACAGGGAGAGGTAGAAGGAGAGAGAGAGGGAGAGGGGGAGGGGGAGGAAGAGGGAGAGGGAGAGAGGGAGGAGAGAGGGAGGGGGGAGAGAGAGAGAGAGAGAGAGAGAAGGAAAGTGATAAAGCAAGCCGCCAGGTCCAGGACTCAAACCGCAGTTGACCATATGGGAGTCCAGCGTCCTTAACCACCATTCCGTCTGCCAGCCCCTGGAAATTGATTTTTTAATAAAGTTTATTTATATTTTTTCTTCAGAGAGAGAAAGAGGCACTTTTAACAGATTTTTCACTCTATAATCCACCCCAAGATTAGTCAGCTCCAGATCATGGGCACATGTACCCTTAGTGTGTTCAGGGAGGTCTCTAGTTGCCAACCTGAAACCTTATGTGGGGCAGTCTCACAGAGCATTGCATTACCACTGTACCCCTATTCAGCACCTTTTTCTTACAAATTCATGTAGATAATCGGCCGCTGTGGGCACCATCTTCAACATCATCTCATTATTTCTTAAAATTAGTTATCCTTTTGTAAACTGCTGATTTCTTCAGGGCATTGTCACCATAAGCTTTCTGTAAAACAGTAATGAATTCATCATTCTTCCATCCAAGCGTCACCATAAATCTGATGTTTGTTCTTGCTTCAGTTTATATAGAATTCAACTAGTCTGATAGGGTACTCATTTCAAACTAATAGCTAGTCCTTCTTAGTACCTCAAACTATTGCATATCCTATTCAGGTATGTTATAACCATTAGTACAAGTTTATTTTGATGCAAGCGAGTTTTGAAATTCATGCATAGATTTCTCAAAATATGTATTTTCAATAAAATTTTTGAATACCTCTTGAAAGAGTGAAACAATACATCAAGAGAATTATAGAGCAAAGTCACAAAACGTTAAAAACCAAAAAAATTTAAGTTCAGAGCTACAAATTTAACAAAGACATGGGTCTGCCTCAGTGAGTGAATGTTTCCCAGAAATCAATAAATAATTAAAATATAGTACTTACCATTCTCTGTAAAAAGTCAAAAGGAAGTACTTTATTTCCTGAGAAAATTAGACATGGACAATTGTTTCCTGTATTTTCGTTTAAGGCATTTACAAAAGACTTACCGAATATTGGACACACGATAGGTTAGACAGACATCGGAGATACAAGGATATATTACAGTTATCTATTTTGGGTATTTTGCAATGAGTAGGTAAGGGGTGGAGATAAAAATATTATGACAGTAATGTAGCTGCTGTTCTACTGCAAGTCTGTACAGAATCTTAGAAGACAGAGGGGTCAAAAATTTTGGTATATGTGGAGAAGTCTCAAGGGATGTGGGCCTTTTACTAGGAAGAAATGTGGGGTAGAGACACTTCAGATAGAGACAACAATGTTGAAAATAAACAGAGATAAAGAAAAGTTTGATAGTGGTGGAAAGAAATATGGTATGGTATATGGTATATGGCAGATTGTAATCTAGCAGACACTCATTCCTACCCACCACTCACGCTGGTAGCTCCCATTGCTAGCATTGAGGCTCTGCCCAAGGCCTCTCTAATCACAGAAGTCTATTCAGCCCGCATGCGGCAAGTGTCAGTGGGGTTTATGTTTACTGGAGCAGCATTTAAAGTGCAACAGAAGTCAGGAATTAAAGGACAAGTACCTCAGTGCCCTTTTCTTTTGGGTAGTATAACTTTGAGGTGTCCCACACAGTAACCCAGAGGCTACAGAATTGTGTGCATTTGAGCTCATAAAAGTAATAAATTATTAGTATACTATAATTGACTTCCTTTTCTTGACTTCTCTGTTTTATATTTCTTTATTGATGCTTTCTAGGAGCATCTTCTAAATAAATTAACCTCTAATTCTGTCCAAGGGTCTTCTGGAATAACCTAACCTATGGAAGGAATAATGTAGTAAAACTAGAATTCAGTCATCCTGAAAGTGTAGCTGAATATGGGTCAAGAGAGAGTTTCCAGATTTTGAAGGGCTTTGTTTGACATTCTGATGACTTTGGATTTTATCTTTAAGTGATGAGAAGCCATCAGAGGCTTATAAGTAGGGGGATAACATGATAAGTTTAATGTTTTAAAAAATAACACTAGCAATAATGGAATGCTGGAGTGATTACTCTTATCTTTAGTTATTACAATAATTTAGTAGAGAATAATAAGGGCATAAACAAAATACAGAGATGATATTGAAAAGCCATAGACATTCATTGACGAGACATTACAACAGAAGAAATGGCACATTGTGGTGACTAGGCTGGATTTGGGCAGGGTTGGTTGGAGGGTAACACTTGAAATAAAAATTGATGCTTGGATAGTTAATATTATTAGCCAAGATAGGAAACAAAGTGGAATGGACTTATTTTTCTTTATATTTAAAAGTTGCACTCTGATGTTCACTTGGAAGGTAGACTGTAAAAAGCAACTAACAGTAATAGAAGAGTTGATTTTCTGCCTAGTAATTGGGAAATAAAAGTCTGCTCATTTTAGTATCAGTAAGCCCTCCTATTTTTTAGTTAGATATTCGCAGAAGTAGAGAAGGGAGGTGCACAAGTGTGACATTAGAGGTACTGTAGAAAAACTATGACAAAGCTTATCTCTCACTCTCTCTCTCTTTTTTAATTTCTTTAAAGAAGACCAATGGATTGACTGTGCTTGGTAAGAGAACATATCTTCACACTTACCGTCAGTGTTTTTATGTGAAGTAGAGACAGATGAAAAAAAGTTTGAGAAGAATAGCTGCTACCATATGCATTGTACAGATGGAGAAACTGGAACATAGAGCTGACATGTGAATTTTCTAGGGCCCAGAGGTAAATTAATGGTTATCATTAGAACACTACTTTTTGGGTGTTAGTTCAGTTTGCTGCACATAGTAAGTGAAGCAAGTGAAGATAACACCTGTTTATTTAATCAAAATAGAGGCCATGAAATTGGCTAGAGCATTAGAACAGCAAGAGGGAGTAAGAAGTTTGTTAAATTGGAATAGGTGCAATCCCTTCTTCTTTACTCTCTTCTAAAGATTCTGGGCACTCATGGTCATGCATCCAGTGTTTTACAAGCAGCCGGGTCAAGGATGGTCAAGGATTTCGATCACACAGTTGGTCATGTGGGATCTAGCCACCTTTGCCATCACATGACTGGCTGGTCCTAAATGTGCTGTATTCTTTAGCAATAGTGACTCTGGTCCACTCTGATAGATTTAGCAGACTGTGATGGGCTACTGGCAAATGAATTTCACCCAGTGGCTTCAAGGCTTCCTTGATAAATAGCTACCTTTGACAGCCTATATACTTCCAACTCATCTAAAATGAAGTCTGTAAACCTTGTCAATTGGGTAAATTGAAATCAATACTGCCAGAAGGAGAGATTCACTACATGACAGCTCAATGCACGTCTCTCTGTTGCAAAGAGATATAAACCTTGGAGAAAAGGAAAAGGAAATCTTATTCCATCCCAAGAGGCTAGAGAGTTTCTAAAAATTCTATTACTTTGTAAATTGTACTACATTTTTAAAAATTTCTTTTCTTTTTTTTTTTTTTTTTTTTTGCTATAGAGCACATATACTCACTGGAAAGACAGAGAGAAAGAGAGATAAAGAGAGAAAGAGAACTCATCCCCTGGTGGGGGGTGACCATGCTGCAATCCCTTCTTCTCCATTCTCCTCTCAAGATTTTGGGCACACATGCTCATGCACCCAGTATTTTTCAAGCTACCAGGTCCAGGATTTGAATCACTCAACTAGCCATGTGGGATCCAGCCATATTTACCACCACATCACTGACTGGCCCAAAATGTGCTGTATTCTTTAGCAAACCTTTATTCAGGGCTTTGTGGACAGTGAGATGTACACTGTTTGCCAGTGAGCTACAGAGTTAAAGCCCTGTATTTTCTATTTATGCTAATTAGCATGTTGGTAAGGAAGGTATGTTGATAGATACTTAGGTCAAAGGTCCCTTTTACTCATTCATTTAGAAATTTCAGTTGAGAAATTGAGAACCACACTCAAAATTTTCAAAATGATGTGAAAGCAAAGTCAAGAGTTGGACCAAATTATAAACCCAAACTTCCTACAGCTGCAACCTAAAGCAAAACCATGTACTCAATAATCATTTATTGAAGTGCATACTGGTTTTAAATCATCATGCAGACTACTACAGTAGATAAAAATTTTTCACTAGAAATGTAGTTCCTAACTTTGAAGAGTTCCTAACTTATTGATCCTTCAACTGTATATCTAGTGACTTAGAATAATAATGACATGACATGTTTTAAACTTACCTAAATAATCACTGAGAGAATTTATTTTGCTTCATATATTTTTACTTATAGGACGCTAAGCAACCACATTTTTTCTTTTGTTGTACAGAGTTCATATATCATCTCTAATTTGTGCATTATATCTTTTATCATAAAAATGAAGCCCTTTTTGATATTCCAAACTCTAAAAGAATTCCCCTAATATTACCTGGTAATAAACCCTTTTTTTCTTTGTACATAGTTTTGTTCCCTTCTCTCTATGATTCTCATGATATTTCCCAGCCTTCTGTTGCATTAATTATATCATATTTCGTTCACCGGGACACTGTACATCATTGGCTAGAAGAATTTAGTTTGCTTACTTTTCCAGTCATTTGTGGAATATAAAAATGGACTGAGCAATCTGCCAGTTCTAAACCCAAAGGTTTAAGATTCCAAGATTGGCCAATCCAGAGGACTTTTTTTTTTCTTGTCATGGAGGGCATCAATGATCCTAACCCCTTCTTTCTGACTAGTGACTTTGAAGGACCAGTCTGTCACTTGGATTGTGAATCTAAATGTCACTCATGAAGCAGACACAGTTATTTGTTATTATAATCTATATCACTGTGGGTTCTTTAGGAAAATTTCCTCCTTCTGGTGAGAATTAGGAATTAGAGAAAAGTCAGCTCAGACTGATATCTTGGGTCCATGTGGAAATGTTTTACCAGATAGTGGCTTAAGAATTTTATTCCAACTTCTGTATGACAATTCTTTCTCCTTTAACTCAAGCAACATAATCTACAAAGGATTTGGTTTATTATCAGTCATTTTAATTAATTAATTAATTATTTTTGTAGAGAAATTTTATTTTTTTTGGAGAGGTTTTTACTATAGGGCGTGTGTGCTCGCCAGAAAGATTGAGAGAGACAGAGAGACTATAAATCACCCCCTGGGGGTATGGCCATGCTGCAATCCCTTCTCCTCCATTCTCCTCTTGGGATCTTGGGCACACACGTACATGCACCCAGCGTGAGTTTAAACCACCGGGTCCAGGACTCGAACCACGGTCAACTACATGGGAGTCCAGCAACATAGCCATTGCACTAACTGCTGGTCCCAGTAGAGAGATTTTTGTACAGGGTGCTTGTACTTGCCAGAGAAACAAAAAGAAACAGAGACAGAAAGCGAGAAATAACCCCCAGGGGGGATGCCCACGCTGCAATCCCTTCTCCTCCTTTCTCCTCTTGGGATTTTGGGCATGCATGCACACACACCTGGCATGAGTTTTAAGTCGCCAGGTCTGGGACTTGAACTGTGGTCAACTTTGTGGGAGTCCGGCAATGTAACCATTACACCATCTGTTGGTTCCACATTATTGGTCATTTTAAATAGCACATAAATCTGTGACCATTTTAACGAACTCCTTAATCCAGCTTTATATTGAGTTGTCAGGAAAGTCACAATGCATTTTTGCAGGAAAACATAGACAAATATATCATGACTTTTCAGACAACATAATATTTTGGAACTTTGATTCTTAATGTGAAGCCATACTACTTTATTTAGTTAATAAATGTGAGTCACTTGGGTTGAAGTCCTCATAGGCAAGAGACACAAAGAACTGAAGGTAGGGCCAGGCACTGGTGCAGCAGTAATGCAATTGGACTCACATGGGGAAGGTCCTGGGACCAGGTCCCTGGGCCTACCGTGCATTCCAAGTACATGTGATCTGGGTTGGCTGAGACAAGGAATTGATCTTGGTGTTGGGAGTGCCTGTATCTCTGTCTCTTTCTCATGGGAGAAAGAAATAAGCTTTAAAGATTGTGATATTAGAAAAATGTATAGATAAATTCATATATGGAGAAAAATTTGTGTTGTAGAACAGATGCCTGTGGTATTGAGGAAATATTTTTTTTTTATACTACTCAATCAACCAAACCTGTTTCTTTGACTGAAAATAATAATACCTACTTCAAGGCTTTTGTGAGCAGTATTAAAAGAAAAACTTCAGATAATTTAATTTAATGGAGTTTAACTGAGCAAAAATAAAAATTGGACAGACTCTTGGAAGGGCTTTCAAGCAACTCCGGGTAGCCTCATGGTCGCCAGTGTTTAAGTTCTGGAAAGGGAAAGCGACATGTGTAGGAATGGGAAAGTGCTGTACAAAAATGAAAGTGAAGGCAAGAGGTAAAGAAACAGTTGGATTGGTTACATGTTGAAGTTTGTCTGTGCTAACACACTTTGAAATGCAGGATATCTGTGATTGACATTAAGGTTAGCTTCTGTGATTGGCTGTAACCTAGCAACCAACCAAGGAAGTAGCCTTCTAAATGAGGTTGCAGTTTCTTACAGAAGCCAAGGCAGGAGTGTGAGGTTTTATCAAGGTGATATACTTTAACAATAGTAAGGTAAGTGAAATAAAGTACTAAGTGTCAAGCTCATGATAATTTCATGAAAGTCTATTACTTGTTTTTCTTTTTCCTTTTTTTAGGGTTTTTGCCATAGGATGGAGCACTTGCTGGAGAGAGACAGTGAAAGGGAAAGTGAGAAATCACCCCCCAAGGAGGATGGCCAAGCCCTAGTCCCTCTCCTCCATTCTCCTGGAAGTTTAGGCACGCGTGCACAGGCATCTCACATGATTTTTCAACTTGCCAGGTCCAGGACTCAAACCATGGGAGTCTAATACCTTAACCATCACACCACTCGCTGGTCCTGAAAATCTGTTACTTGTATCAGTTTTATTATTATTATCATAACATTAATGTTCAAACAAGTTAATAGTCCCAAAGTCAGTTTTTACTTTTACCGTTAACAATTTTTCCTGGAGGGAGGCTTATAGTAATTTTATAGCTATCTTTATAGTCCTATGTATGGGATAAATTTCAGAAATGTGGTTAATGTGACAAATGTAATTCTAATCCACTGTATATTTTCTTTTTCTTAAAAACATTCCACTGCATGTTCATTTCACTGTAGTGACTGAAGACTAGCTGCTGTGATTTGCTGTGTATTTGTGGTGCCTATTGTGTATACTGTAAAAATCTGAGAAATTGAGCCTAAAACTTACAAGACTTCAACTTCCCTGGGAGACTGGTGTACAATTAGGAGCAACCATAATGCAAAGGAGGGCATGATACATGACATAAGCATGGTTCAAGTGCTCTGGAGGTTCAGGGGAGAAAGCCATCATATCAGTTGGAGAAATCAGAAAACATAAGTGAGCTGGTGTGTGAGTGGGTCCTTTAAGAGGTTAGATTCAATAAGAGAAGGTGGAGGCAAGAAGGATCTTTTAAAGGGACAGAGAATAGCATAAGAAGAGTAGGGAAATGCCAGGAATGTTGTGGAATGTCAGTGGTCTAATTTTGGTCTAGAAGGAGAAAGTCAAAACATGAAGATAAATGGTATACAAAAGAGCACAGCCCAGAAATCTCTAAATGCTAAGAAATTTGACCTTTGTCAGGAAGGTAACAGGGAGTTACCTTCTGAAAGAGTAAAGAAGATCCTTCCTTACTCTGAAAGGTAAGGAAGATCCATGATCAGAGCAGGGAGAGTGAAAGATCAATGAGATTGCTTAGGAGGCAATTGCAGATGTCTCCATAGGATGTGTGCAAGTGCTGAGAAAAGATGCTGCAAGAAGAATGTAACAGACAGGAATGAGGAAAGGCCACTTACTTCTGAAGAAGTCGAAAAGGAGAGAAGACCCAAGGATTTATCCCTTCCTGAAGGACTGCGAGAAAAGCAAAGATAGTACCAGAATATGCCACACCTACACTTGCGTAAGGACTTTGCATTGGCTCTTCCCTTTTCAGAACCATTTTTTCCCCACATATTTAAATAGTGTCTCACTCTCTTACCTATCTTGAATCTTTTACAGTGTCACCTCAATAAGGGTATTCTGAGCTCTCTATTTAAAATTGTAACTTTACCTAATTTCACTCAGTGTTCCTATGTTCCTTAATCAGCTCCCTGTTTTCTTTTGCCCTTATACTTTATATTCTTTTAAAATATAAAGTAATTTCCTTATTCATTCTATTTACTGTTTATTCCCTTTTCTCCTCCTAGATTTTTTTTTTTCATGGATGCATCCCAGGCACTTACGAGAGGAGACGGTAGGTGTTCAAAGTATTCATTGAATGGACAAAGTATTGTTCATAAGTGTTTTTTAGGAAATGTAACGATGGATTATTTTTAGTTCAAAACTGTATTTGAATATGTTTGTAGGTGTTTCAAAGATTCTTGAATATCACTTATTTATTAAAACATTTTAAATGCTTTTCCTTCCAACTTTGTTTATAATACTTCACAAATAAAGACACACTTAGGATATGTACATTTTAAGTTATTTCTATTGAAATATTTATATTTTAATTAGTGAATCTTAAGTGATGGCATATCACTTAAGAATAGTATTTGTGAACAAGGAAGAGAATTCCAGTTTGTGATACTGAAGTTTTCACTCTTTGGTGAGCTTATGAAAAATGTGCTTTGCTATCACTCAGACTCTAGAGATGTTTAAGTCTAGAAGATATCTTTAAACAGGTTTTCTTGTCCTTTAATAGACCTTAGATGCCAATTCTCACAAAATACCTGAATATAATCCTTCAGGAAGATGCAGATCAAGAGCTGCTGGTATGACACAAAGGATTGACATAGATTTATGGGAACGTATTTCTAGTAAGAAAGGCTTTCTGTATAATTTTGTCAACAGTTACCATTCAATTTATAATAAATCCATATCAAATAACTAAGCAATTTCTAGCTTAAACTAATTTGCGTCACAGCTGCTTTATAGGGTAGTATTGTGATTTCAATGAAATATTTTATCTAAGATATTATTCTCAGAATATTTAGAATTTTTCTTTTATTTCTGCATTTTTTTTTTCTTTTTTTGGCTGTCAAGTTCTGAACTTGAACTGCACGGTAGGCCTGTGGGCTATGTGGGAACCAGCCACCCAAACCACCTGCTGGTAGGCTGACTCCAAATAGAATAAAAACAACAAAAACAAAACAAAACAAAACAAAACAAAAGCTTCCATTGGCCTACATTGTGCCTTCAAGGAGAGTAAAAAATTTGGACTATGGGAATGGGCAGTGATGCAATGATAAAAGATGATACTCTATGAGGCTATCCCATAAGGGAAGGTTCCTCATTCATGCCCAGAGATCTCCTTAGGTATGCTGGGCAAACACATGCCCATGATCTAGGGCTGGTAAGAACTGGGTTGGGTTGTGGTAACAAGATCCTATTGGGAGTCTTCTTTCTCCCTCTGTCTCTCTCAGTCATGGAAGAAAGAAAGAAACTTTAAAAATGGTGAATAAAAATAAATGAATCTATATGCATATTTTGAAAATATCATTTTAAAAATTAAGACTTGATGGGATACTCCATTACATTTTTTTTTCTTAATTTTGCCAGAGGGTGCATGCATTCATCAGGGAGAGAAGAGGGACAGAGAAAGTGAGGAAGTATCCCCATGGGGAATGGTCATGCCACATGAGCTGATTTCTCCTTTTGAGATTTTGGGCTCACACACACATACACATGCATATGTATAACACACCAGGTGTGTTTTTCAAGCTGCCAGGTCCAGGGCTCAAAGTGCAGTCAACAATATGAAATCCAGCTGCCTTCACCATCATGCCACTGGCTGATCCAATTGAAGCCACCTTTCATATTTTATATACTCTTAATTTTGATACACTATGGTAGGTTTCTTTATACAAGTCTAACATATTACCAACTGTATGCATTTTACTACTGCCAAACGGATTCTCATAAATTTCAAAAAGAAACTACTAGGCATATTTCTAGAGTAGGCAATGTGTGCTCTCATAGAGAAATACCAAAAATAGCAGTCTTTTAGTCTTCATCTTGGCAAGTAAATTGAGCATGTAAAATAAAATATAGGTAGTAGGTGTTTCAGTATAATGTATCATAATTAAATGTAAAGCGTTGATGAAAGTAATCAAGATTCAAAATGCTAATTTAGATTAGTGACATCAACATTGCCAATGAAATGGCTAAAATATATCCAATTATCTAGTAGATGATAGGTAAGTATTTTGAATATAGAGGAAGGAAAAAGTTATGGTGATTTCTATGAATAAGCAGTAGCTATAAAAATTTACTCCACCCTGCGTTTGAATTTTATTTGGAGATTTCAAATCAAATTCTGACTTGTGATCTGGTACTTTATATTGACTGAATTAACTCTTAAAATGAGTGTGACTGCATAGCCAATACGTTTGACAGAATAAAAAGCGGGGAAAACAAGTTTCCATGGTTAAAATTGTTATTTTAAATTATCTTCACCAATACAGAATAAAATGAGAAAAAAAAATTAGCCAAAGAGAACTTACAGTAACTAAATTTGGCTCTCATCAGCTTTCTCTGAACCATTTTTTGGTAATAAATCAATATAAATAAAATTTTGAAGGAAACTGTGACCCAATAAGATACCACTCTTGGATTCAATTTTGTTAATACAGTAGACATACATTTTAACCAGGAAAAAACTCAAGAAATGAAAATATCCACACGTATTTTTGAAATAAAAACCAAAAGAGAACAAACTGAAACAAAAAACTTATTTGCTTATACAATTAAGACATATAAAGAAATAAATCTAAATTGACATCAGGAATTGAAGCATCAGGCTTAAAGATCTTATTGTAAGTGCATATTCATTGAAAGATGAGACAATATTAAATGTGTATATTTTGGTTATAGAATAGAATATAAGTTATGAATGTCAAAAAACTATATATGAGAAGGTATATTTATCAACAGAATAGCTTATAGAAGGGAAGGTGGAAAAATTAAATTAAAAATATAGTTTAAAATAGCTCTACTTTTTCATAATTTCTTTTGCTAATCTTAGATAAATATTTTTAGAAAAATATCTTTTCCAGTAGATATTTACTTGAAAGTAAATAGCTTTTTTTCCTGTTAAATCTTAATAAGTAAGTTGTTAAGGATAAATATTTATAGAGCACTAGATATTAGTTTAGGGGGCAAAGAAGCTAGAGAAACATTGGATCATTGAAAAAGCCATGACGTATTTTTGTTTTTCTATGCAAAAATGCATCATGAATTTTCTGATGACCCAGTAAAATTAGTTTTGTCATACATATTTAGAAACAACATTCTCTTATAACAACTATTTACTCTTTACTAATAAAATAAAAAACTCTATTGGTTGCAGTATTTTTACAACTAGATATAATCCCTAGGAACAAACATATTCTTTACAGTCCTTAAATACAAAATCAGTCACTGTGCAGACAAGTGACAATACAATTCAGATAGCTGTAGGTGGACTTCATAACACATAGCTTTTCCATGATAATTCATTTTGTTCCTCTTCCTATCTGGGAAAAAAAATACAGCAATTTATTTTTCCTGGACAGTTGATTTTAAGACTAGTGATTTTCTTAGTTTCAATTGAAACACACAAAAAATTTTTCATGATATTTTCTCAGAAGACATTGGGAAATAAGCAATCATTATGTATTTAGTTCAAATTTCTTTAATTTTCTCATAACCTTGAACAGATGTTCACTTCAAATCTTCTCCATATACTTATTTCCACTAAGTTATAGAGGTGGAGACAGCTGCTGAGGGAAGCTTGAATGGCAATCACTGGGTTAATTCCAAACCTCTTCTAGTTTCTAAATCTCCTACAGACAGACAGTAATCATTCCTTCCAGGAAAGTCCTATTCTTTGGTATAAAAAAGCAGACGTTTGGTAAGAGCCTTTTTTTTTTTTCATTAAAAGAAATTTAAGAATGTTTTAGGTTTATCTCATGACTTTGAGTAAAATTCAATCCTTTGAGAAACTGTTTCTTATGTGACATTTAATTAACCCATAAATATAAATTTATTGGAAAAGCGTTTGAAATATTTTGTAGATTGTCAGGTAATAGCATTTGCCACTTTATTAACATCAAAGTGGACTTTTATTTTTGGACATTAATTGATAATGCTTTATAATTGTATTTCTCATTATTTGGGTAGTTAGGGTTTTTTGGTTTTTAGACATCCTTTAGGAACTTACTTAATTTTACCCTTTCTTATTAAAAATAGCCAGAATTTTGCTATATGAAATTAGGTTATTTGAACATTTTAAAAAATGTATTTTTTTAATAATTATTTATTTATTTATTTATTTATTATCATTATTAGTCTTTAAATTGACCAGAGAGAGACAGAGAGGGAAAGTGAGAAAGCAAGCCACCAGGTCTGGCACTCGAACTGTAGTCAGGTATGTGGGAGTCCAACACCCACCATGCCACCATAAAAGTGTATGTTTTTAAGTACTGCTAAATAGCATTTTGAAGGCAGATAAATAAAGCATAATAGGTACTATAGCAGCTATTTTAATCCAAAGTATCAAAGAAGTAGAAATGTTTTTATTAAAGTTATGATGATGATTTGTTTCTGCCAACAAAGGTCCACATTACTCCTCTGTTTATGGTTATCTGAATGGCTCATCTGCACATATTTGACTAATAATTTTATAGCAATTAAAAATTTTCAAATGGAAACTGAAACTAAAATTTGCTTTAGCCCTGTTATTAAATAGAGGAATGTATTGATTTTACTTTTTAATATATTTTTATTTCCATTTCTTTTATACATTCAATCGCATATGTCACTTAGTTTGCAAACTGAATATTCCAACATGTATACATTTCTAAGCAGTCCAGTTGAGAGTTCTATACAAGTTATCTTCAACAGATATCCCATTTCTTTGTCCCATAAATGCCTTGCCTTGCCTCTCTATTTTTCTCCTTAATATCCTTCCTCAGACTCTCCTTGTTTTCAAAAATGCAGATTGTCAAATACCACTTAAAATGTGATTTCTTTTTTATTTTTTTTGGAGAGGTTTTTGCTACAGGGCATGTGGGCTGGCCAGAAAGACAGAGAGAGAGAGACAGAAAGTGAGAAATCACTCCCCAGAGAGGATGGCCACGCCGCAATCCCTTCTCCATTCTTCTTGGGATCTTGGGCACACACGCACACGCGCTCCGCTTGAGTTTAAGCCACCAGGTCTAGGAGATGAGCTGCAGTCTACTACATGGGAGTCCAGCGACATAACCATTACTCTAACTGCTGGTCTGAAAATGTTGTGACAAACAAAAGGAGTGGTATTAGTTTGGGATGTGTTTTTGCATGTTTTCCAAACTTCTCAATATATTTGATTGAGTTTATTTTATTTTTATTTTATTTTTTATTTATTCATTCATTTATTTCATTTTTTAAAATTTTGACCAGAGGGGGACAGAGCAAGAGAGAAAGAGAGAGAGGGAAAGTGAGAGAGCAAGCCTCCAGGTCCAGGATTTGAACCATGGTCGGCCATGTGGGAGTCCAGCGTCCTTAACCACCACGCTACCTGCCGGCCCTGAGTTTATTTTATTAAAAACCATTATTTTAAAGATTAATTTTGAGGGGCTGGCAGGTGGCATGCTGGTTAAGGGTGCTGGACTCCCACATGATCGACCATGGTTCAAGTCCTGGGCAGGATGGCTTGCTTGCTTTCTCACTCACTCTCTCTCTCTTTCTCTTTGTCTCTCTTTCTGTCTCTCTCTCTGTCTGTCTCCCTCTCTGGTCAAACTAAAATTAACAAATAAATAAATTTAAATAAAA
Organism: Tupaia belangeri chinensis; assembly: GCF_000334495.1. Classification (NCBI taxonomy): domain Eukaryota; kingdom Metazoa; phylum Chordata; class Mammalia; order Scandentia; family Tupaiidae; genus Tupaia; species Tupaia belangeri. The sequence goes on along the minus strand of NW_006159708.1, from coordinate 550,004 downwards.
ATAATTCTATAAAAAGATTAATTTTGTTAGACAAATCATCAGTTTCCATTTAAGATGTTTTAAGCTTTAGCTAAATATTTTATGACCATAAGTAACTAGTGTCTGTCTGACACACATGGTGAGATAGCCAGTGATTCTGTTATTTTGAAAACTCTTCAACATTTGTGGACAAAAAGTGAGAAATCACTTCTTTTAAAGTATAGTTCATTTTTGAAGTACTCAAAATTCAAGGCAAATCATAATATTTAAAAGAATTTCTATATCTTTTTTTATTGGTTGTAATACACTGTAATAAAGATTGTGCTATTTTGTTACTTCCTATGACTATTATGATGGCAAAACCTCATTTACAAGGAAAAGTAATTTTTAAACAAATATTTATAGTTGGATCAATGAATTAAAACATTATATAACATTTTAAAGTGGTGTATGAATTTGTAATCAGATTTGTTCATGTCCTGTGTCTTTAGCTATCTTGAGAATTCAAGAAATGTTTTGATTTGGCAATTTGTAAATACTGATAAAAGTTATATATAGGAAAATAATCTTAATATATTTTTACTTTAGAAGACTGTTATGAATAAGGTATTTCAAGTTCATTTCATCTTTGAAATGATTTCTGAAAATAAGCAAACAAAATATAAAATATTCAACTTGTGAGTTCAAAAGTTGACCTATACAAAAAATGGAAAAATTCAAAATTAATTATTGGAAAAATAAAGACAAAAATACTGAAGGGCAATTTGAATTAAATCAGTGATTCCTCTATTTGTTCAAAAATACTTGATAGGGTAGTAGAAAGTGTAATCATTGTTAAATTTAGAATATACCAATGACTATTAGGAAATCTTGAAAAAGTGGCTGGAACCAAATTGTACCAAGTTATACATTTTGAGTTGTTTTGAATAAAATGCATAGTTGGAGTTTAAATGGGACCATTTACATCAGTGGAAAACTAAACAGAGTTGCAGCTAATTTAAGGATAAAGTGGTACAACTATAAATACATTTGCTGAATGAATTTTGTTTTGATTTGGCAGATTATCTGGCTTATGTTGTTTTTGTAAGTCTGGGAACACTACTTCCCAGCTTTCTGCACCTGTATGAAAGTCAGAAGACTTTATCCCATTTACCTTCTGTTAAATTTTATTAGTTTTACAATATTTTCCTACATTTTAGTGGTTCATAAATACTTGATGAATTTATTTATTTCTCTTTAGAGAGATTTTGGCTATAGGGCGCATCCGCTTGCTAGAGAGACAGAGACTGAGAGACAGAAAATGAGAAAGCACCCTCTAGGGGGATGGCCATGCGCACACACCTGGCATGAATTTTAAACGGATGGGTCTGGGACTCGAACTGCTGTCAGCCATGTGGGAATCCAGAGATGTAACCATTACTCCATCTGCTTGTCCCAGTACTTGATGAATTTAAATGTATTGTAAATTGTTATTTTTATCATATCTGCAATACAGTAAGAATCTCAGTACCTTTTGACTTCATTGGCTCTTCTGAGTTTTAGGCCTTATTATCATTATCATGCATTTCAGTCCAAACTACATTTTACTCCAAGAGATTTATGAATGTTTTAAATTGCTATTATTTATATTTGCTCCTGTTATTATTCTCTACTTTGTTCACCATTCCCTCCTATATTTCCTGTTCCTGTCTGGGTTATTTTATTTTTCTTTGCCTTAACTCACTCCTGTAGAATATCTTTTACAATAAACCTGCAGACAATTTCCTACAGTTTTATGTATATGAAAAAATAATTTATTACACCTTCCTTTTTGATGATTTTTTTCGTTTGCTATAAATTTTTACTTTGGCAATTAAGCATATAGAAACATTTAAAAATATTGTTCTATTGTTTACTATCCTCCATTATTTCTTTTGAAAGGTCATATAACAATCTTATTGTTCCTTTGTAGATACACATCTTTTCCTTTCTGGCTGCTTTAAGTTTTTTGCTTCTAAAATTATACAATAATTTTATTAAAATAATGAGTTCATTTTTATGCAAATTCTCTTTGAGTCATATCAAATGTCTTGAATATGTCAATCAATAACGTTAAACAATTTGGAATAACTCTTGGGATAAATTTTTTTTTTTTGGAGAGGTTTTTGCTATAGGGTGTGTGTGGGGGGATGGCCATGCTGCAATCCCTTCTCCTCCGTTCTCCTCTCGGGATCTTGGGTATGCACACACACACGTGCCCGGCGTGAGTTTTAAGCCACCAGGTCTGGGACTTGAACCACGGTCGACTACGTGGGGGTCCAGCGACATAGCCATTACGCTAACTACTGGTCCTGGGATAAATTTTTTTAGATTTATTTTCTCTTGAATTCTTTCAGTCTTCTCTATTTGACTCTGATTGCAAATATATTAGACTTTTCCCCCCATTGTACACCAGTGAAAATACTGTTCTAATTTTTCTACACACACACACACAAAAAAAACCTCTGCTTCACTTAGGTTCACTATTACTATTTTTTAATTGATATATTATTGTACATATTTATGGGTACAGTTTTTTTTTTTTTTTTTTTGAGAGGATTTTGAGATAGGGCACGTGCACTTGACAGAGAGAGACAGAGACACAGAAAGCGCGAAATCACCCCCCAGGGGGGATGGCCATGCCGCAATCCCTTCTCCTCCGTTCTCCTCTCGGGATCTTGGGCATGCACGCACACGTGCCCAGCGTGAGTTTTAAGCTGCTGGGGCCGGGACGCAACCACGGTCAACTACATGGGAGTCCAGCGACATAGCCATTATGCTAACTGGTGGTCCCTAGAATGTGATTTTTTTATATATAAATATGATATATAATAATCAAAGCAGGGTAACTAGCATATCCATCTTATTCATTACTGTGTTGAGAACATTAAAAAATGTGCTCTTCTCATTCTCTTGAAGTGTACAATATATTATTACTAACTATAGCAGCCCTACTGTGCTATAGAACACTAGAACTCATTCTAGGACTTTTTCCAGTGACATGTATTTAGTTGGTTAATTCATATTTTATAATCCATTCCTGGCCCTTAATGTTGGCTCTTAAACATTTTCCCTGTTTTTGTTTCTTTTTTATTTTTTTAAAATTTTCTAGAGGATACATGCACCTAACAGAAGAGAGAGAGAGAGAGAGAGAGAGAGAGGAAAAGTGAGAAAGTAACTAACTCCTATAGGGATTGGTCATGCTGCTATCTGTTCTTCATTTTTTTCTGTTGGGATTTTGGGCACACACACTCATGTTGAGCTTGTTTCTTAAGTCACTGAGTCCAGAACTGCCTGAGGGTTCCAGCCATCCTAACCATCCCACCTCAGTTGACACATGACTCTCCAGCATTTTCTATAAAAAGTCTAGTGATTCTGCTTTCTCAGATTCAAGAAACAGTAAGAATTTATGCTCTGTTTTTTCACAAGATTTTGGATTGTCTTGTTATCCTGTTAACCTATTCAGTTAAGAATTTGCCATCTATATTGAGAGTTGTGTGTGTACAAAAGCCCTTTAAACTTCTAATATTTTGATTCTCCATAAATAAACAATGGCCCAAAGCACTTATACTTCCAAACTGTCATTCTGTGGAAGCCAAGCCATTTTCTTTTTTTTTCCCCCTTTATTTTGCTAAAGGCACATGTACTCCCCAGAGAAAAAGAGGGAAAGTGAGAAATCACCCCTCACACGGGATGGCTATGCTGCAATCCCTTCTCCTCCATTCTCTTCTTTGGATTTTGGGCATGCATGCACAAACACCTGGTTTATTTTTCAAGTTACTAGGTCCAGAACTCAAACTGCACAGTCAGCTCTGTGGGATCCAGCACCTTAACCTCCACTCTACTTGGTGGCCCGAGGTGGGGACCAAATCTTAACTTTCCAGATCTAGCTGTTCTCAAATTAGCAAAAGAACGTGTGCATAACTGATGTCAATGAAGCACTTCTGGGTTTTTCACATGGTTCACTTAGAATTCAACTCATCTATGGAGTTTTATATAAAAGTAATCTTCACATTTCCAAGATCTCTATTTTTTATTACTTGTTGTGACCCATTTTGTAAAGATGTTAATTGCAATTATTTCCATTTTTTCTGCTTCCTTATCTCATTTTCTTAGGTGTTAATTTTTATATTTGTAAAATTTAGTCTGTACCTTTCAAAGTGATGATATTCCTCAAATCATTAGTTATTCTTAGTTATCTCAACATTTTTGGTTTTCAGTTTTTTCTTACATTTGAAATTTTTCACTTAATCATACGTTAAAGTGGTAATTACCATGAAAGCAGTAAGTGTGAGAACAGGATGAGGTGTACTGATAGGCTGTCTTTTGACTATGGAGGCTTTTTGTTTCCCCCAGGCTTTCTTGGATGTCCAAGGATCTCTTTTCTCTGCACTGGTAGTCATCGTTATATAATGTAACATTTACTTACTAGTATACATTATATACAGGTAAGATTCAGCAAGAGTTCTTGATATCTAGGCATTACTTGGCATTCTCTGGATTAAGCAAGGTTCTTGCTTTTTGTGAATGTGTGTGTGTGTGTGGGTGTGTGTGCAGCAGTTTGATTTTCGCCTGCTTAACTATATTATATCGAAAATTTCCTCATATATTTTTCACAAACTTTGTTTTTCTACATTATATTTTTGATCCCCGCTATGGTTTGCTGCACTATTAGACATGTTCAAATGTATAAATGGCCAAAATTCATTTAACCATTCTCCTACCAATGGGCAATTACATGTTTCCAGTTGTTTTGTTTATATTTTTATAATTACAAGTAACCTGTACATATCTTTATAATATTTACAAATTCATATATTTTATTAACATATATTTATTAGCATATATTAGGTCTCTGGGAAAGTCACTACATTTTTCTATTTTTTTAATGGAAAAATGTGCCATGACTTTCCTGACAAGCCAGTATATATTATCTGAGAGAAGAATTTCTAGATTGTTAGATATGTACAAATTTACTTTTCAAGAGTAATGCTGAATTATTTTCCAATATAGTTAAACTAATTTATGATTGTGCCAGTAGTTTCAAGTATTCTCATTACTCTAATTTCTTGCTAATGCTTGATCATATTTATATTTTCAAACTTTATTTTGGGGTATGATTAATTTCCTTTAATTTTACTTCTTTTCATTAGTAAGGTGTATAATGTATTTAGATAGTTGCCATTTTTCTTTCCTTTTTAATAAGAATTTGTTCATGTTTTTGTCCCATTTTCTATAAGATTGTCCTCTATCATTTATTCATAGGAATTCTATGTATATGAAACCACCTTTCATTAGTTATATGTGTTGCACAGACAGTTCCAGTTTGTAAAATTTATTTTAACCTATTTTAAGCTGTCTCCTGATGAACAGAAAGGCTTTGTGGCAACCATTGCAAATACAATTTCCTATATACTTGATGTAGATATGTTGTATAAAGAAAGGAATTTCCATGTATACCTAATTTTTAAAAGACTTTTTATCACAAATGTTTATCATGAATTGGATATATATAGCTTTTAATAAATATGTTGAGACAATTTTGTTAATAAGTTGTATTAACTTATTTAAAAATATTAAACCAATATTTATATATTTCTTAGCTATCCAAGATGTAATATTTTATACGTGACTGATTTTTGATTTTTAATATTTCATTTGTAATTTTTGCATGTATAGTTAACTTAGACATTTTATACTTTTCTCTCACTTGTTTTTTTTTCTGTTTTTTTAAAAAAATAATTATTGTTATACTATGCTCATAAGATGAATTGTATAATTTTTTTCCTCTTTCATTCACTGAAAGATTTTTGTATGAGTTAGAAATTGCAACCATGTATGGGGACACAGTCTGAGAAATGTGTCATTATTCCATTTTGTTATAGTGCAAACACCATAGAGTGTGCTTACACAAACCAAGGTGGTAGCCTTCTATACACCTAAGTTATATGTTATAGTGTATATGCTCCTTAGGGAACCACCATTATATGTGGTCCATTATTGGCCAAAATGTCATTATGTAGTATATGAATATAGTTACATATTAAGTAAAATTGACTATTAAACTATGTAGGTATGTTTTGGGAAGATTTTAAACTAGTCATTCATTTAATTGTTTGGTAAAAATTATTCATATTTCTTATCTATACTTGAGTCATTTTGTTAAATTATATTGTTTAAAAACATGTATTTTACATCTAAGTTTTCAAAACTTGACCTAATATTTTTATAATTTTCCTATTTTAACATTTTGTTATTCTCGTAAGATACTTAATTGGGATTTAATTAGAGAATATAGTGTGATTAAATATATTCATAACTGGCTGAGTCTTGCTTTATAGACAAAATTTTTAAAATAATTATTTAATTTTATTTATTATTATTATTATTTGACCAGAGAGAGACAGGGAAAGTGAGAAAGCAAGTTGCCAGGTCTGGACTTGAACTGCCGTTGGCCATGTGGGAGTCCAGCACCTCAACTGCCACACCAACTGCCGGCCGCTAGACATAATTTTTTAATAACCCCCTTCTCCAAAGACCATGGTCTCCATGTTAGTTGTAGGTATACATATATGTCTAATAGAACAATTTTAAATGAATTGTTAAACTCTTCCACTCTTACTTATATTTATGAACTTTATTAGTTACTAAGAATTATAAAATTATCTTTTTAAATGAAATGGCTGCTATAGTCAGTTTGAGATGCTATAGTAAAATACCATACACTTGGTGGTTTGACTAACAATAGTTCTCATAGTTTGGAGGCTGGGAATTCTAAAATCAAGATGATGGCAAATGTGGTGCTAGTGAGGGCCTTCTTGGCTTGTAAATGGATGTTTCTTATAGCATTCTCACATGGCAGGGAGAGAGAAAGAGAAATATGACCTCTTCTTATTATAAAGGCATTAATCTTTTTTGGAGAGCTCAACCCTTAAAACTTCATATAAATTTAATCACTTCCCAAAAGCCAACCTTTAAATATCATTGCATCAGCAACTAGGATTTCAACATATGGATTTTTTTGAGGGTGACACAAATATGTATTCCATCATAACAGCTTTATCAAGGTATAGTTCATATATATACAATTCATCCACTTAAAGTATATAGTTCAATAATTCTTAGTCTATTCAGAGTCGTGCAACCATCTGAACAATTTTAGTATGTTTTCATCTCTACTAAAAGAAACCTCATGTTCATCAGTAGTCACCCCCATTTCTTCC